>NC_056741.1:1740093705-1740098705 GCF_019279795.1 Protopterus annectens | reverse complement strand
ACACAGCCTACCTGGACCCCGCAAAAGCCTTCGATGCAATTCCCCACTCGGGCATTATAGATAAGCTCACCAGCTTAAATATAAACCCCTATGTCACTAGATGAATTGCAAACTGGCTCAAGGACAGAACCCACATAGTTAGAATTGCTGGAGCCATGTCAGACTCCAAACCAGTTACAAGTGGTGTCCCACAAGGCTCAGTCCTGGGACCTCTCTTGTTCGGTATATATTTCTTGGAGGTACAGGCCAACATGGAAGGACTGTGGCTGACCAAGTTCGCAGATGACTGCAAACTTGGTGCCAAAATTGACTCTCCAGCCGACACAAGCATCCTCCAAAAGGGCCTCATAGAAACAGACAACTGGTGCCAGAGCCATGGCCTCAAGCTAAATGCCAAAAAGTGTATAGTCATCCCCTTTGGCAAAAACAAAGTGCCCACAAATTACCACATAGGTGGTAATCCATTAAGTACAGAAGAAGTAATTAGGGACCTGGGGACCCAAGTTGATAGCAATCTCTCATTTAACAACCTACTCAGCACAGATCCTCGTGGTGGCCAGCAGAGTAATCCAAGCTTCAGAGAGCTAAAAAAGCGACTTTACCTGATTTAAGTATATTTTTTGTGGCTTTCCACTTCTATTTATCTAGCAACTGTATTTCGCCTGCTTGCTGATACATTGTTATTGTTTATTCTGCATTTATTCTGTTATTGCACTTGTTTCTCAGTTTGTTACTTTTAAAATCTGTAACTGTTGCAAATTGTTTGCGTAGGCTGTGATAGCCGATTTATAGCATTTATAAGTGTTTACTGTATCTGTTTCTGCTTATTTTCTGAAAAAAAAAATCTCTTGTTTTCCCACCTTAATAGTCCAGTTTCAGAGCTTGCTGATCCCTGGGCTTTGTTTGCAGTTCCTGTTACTGATTCTTTACCTAATTTGGAAGAGAGGAAGTTCCCTTGCTTACCAGTGGGAGTGGGAAGCATTGAGCTGCCTGTTGGTCCAGTTTTGTGAGGTTTCAGCCAGCAACTTGTAGTTTATTGGTCGTTTTGGGCCAGTTCCTAGCTTCTTTCAGCCCCCTGATATAAAACACGCTAAACACACGTTTTTTAGCTTGTACCTACTCAGCACAGATCCTCGTGGTGGCCAGCAGAGTAATCCAAGCTTCAGAGAGCTAAAAAAGCGACTTTACCTAATTTAAGTATATTTTTGTGGCTTTCCACTTCTATTTATCTAGCAACTGTATTTCGCCTGCTTGCTGATACATTGTTATTGTTTATTCTGCATTTATTCTGTTATTGCACTTGTTTCTCAGTTTGTTACTTTTAAAATCTGTAACTGTTGCAAATTGTTTGTGTAGGCTGTGATAGCCGATTTATAGCATTTATAAGTGTTTACTGTATCTGTTTCTGCTTATTTTCTGAAAAAAAAAAAAAAAATATCTCTTGTTTTCCCACCTTACTGAGCTAGAATAGTCCAGTTTCAGAGCTTGCTGATCCCTGGGCTTTGTTTGCAGTTCCTGTTACTGATTCTTTACCTAATTTGGAAGAGAGGAAGTTCCCTTGCTTACCAGTGGGAGTGGGAAGCATTGAGCTGCTTGTTGGTCCAGTTTTGTGAGGTTTTAGCCAGCAACTTGTGGTTTATTGGTCGTTTTGGGCCAGTTCCTAGCTTCTTTCAGCCCCCTGATATAAAACACGCTGAACGCGCGTTAGCGTGGTTTAGCGCGATTTAGCGCGGAGCTGCTACCGTTGCACACTAGGGCAGTGCCGGTTAAGCAGATTTAAACTATTAGGGCTACCTAAAGTCCACTCTTCAAATTTTCCCTTAAAACTACCTTCCTCGAACTATACTACTGATCTAATCAGCATATCCTATAACTAAAAAGATCATCTCTACCTAACTCCGAGTAGCCTATTCTGTATCTGTCATACCTAGCACTTGCTCCTACAGTACTTATCACCGAGATACAGCACTCTTGTTATAGATAGTACCCCAAAAAGGTGAAACCCCATTTCTCGGACGCCCACATCCCCCAGAATCTCTTTTTAAAGTTTTTTTGTCTATTCCTTCTAGCATGTCGAGGGATCAGTTGCTAGTATCCTCTCCTGCTCAGCTGGTGAACCTGGGAATATTGAGGCAATGTTACAATTGCCTCATGTACACAGACAACCCTCTCCTCCTCCCACAAAACACAAATACATGCGAGAGATGCAACTATACGGCCAAACTGGAGGCTGAGCTCTCTCAACTTAGGACTGGCAAGACCAGACAGGAGGAGAAGGTTACCACACACACTATAGACCCAGTCTCACATAGTACCATCACAACCTCAAATCATACACATAAACCCACAAAGACATACTCGGAGGCTCTGATCAGAAATCTACCAAAACAGCAGAGGCCACCAAAGCAGACACCCAAACAACCACCACCTCAGAACACAACACCTGCAACACATAGACCTCACAGTCAGAGTGTCAAACAGTCACAGCCCTTAAGGCCAAACACAATGCCAGACACACTAGTCATTGGTGACTCCATAGTCAGACACACTGACGTCCCACTCACCAGACTGAGTAAGGAGAGAGTTACAGTAAGCTGCCTGTCGGGCGCTAGAATCCGCCACATAACGCAAGCACTCAGGTCTCTCAACAGCAGGTACAAATACGACTCAGTCATTGTCCACGCTGGTGTAAACGACCTGAGACGTACCTCCTTGGACTACATGAAAAGAGACATTGAGGAGCTCTCTGATTATGTAGCCCAGGCAGGTATGACCCTGACCTTGAGCAGTATCCTACCTTCACCAAGAATGATGCCACAATACAGAGATAAGATGATCAGCTTTAACAATTGGCTTAAACTCTGGTGTCATTCAAAGGGGATCCAATGTCTGTCTGCCTGGCATGACATGCTGGACAAGCCACGCTGCTTCGCAAGGGACGGCCTGCACCTGTCACCCCTGGGATTCCGGATATTGGCAAAGGCTCTTGCCACCCCCATAGTGCCTTTTTTAGGCAAGGCTCAAATTCTAAACCTACCACCCTAGAACACAAAAAAGGAAAAAAACTAAGGGTAATGTTGCTCAATGCCAGAAGTCTAAATCTCAAAATGCACGCACTCGAGGCCCTTCTCAGTATGGAGAACATCGATGTCTGTGCTGTGACAGAAACCTGGTTCAAGGCTCCTGAGAGCACCCCAGCACTAACAGGTTTTACCTCATACCATGCATTCCGGCCCCAAAATCCGGACAATACCAAGAAAGGAGGGGGGGTATCCATATTCATCAAGGACACCCACACCTCAAGACTGGTGGCAATGCACGATGCATCGGAGACCATCCAGGTGCAATTAACCATAGGCAAGACTGCTCTGCAAATTGTAGCATGTTACAGGCCACCCTCACAAACTCAGGAACCTCACATGGCTTTCCTGAAAACACTGGAGGGATAAATGTATCTCCAAACACCATCATACTAGGTGACTTCAATTACCCTAATATAGACTGGGAACACTACTCAAGCCCAAACACCCTAGCCCAAAAGTTCCTGGAATTCATAAACTCAAATGCCATGGAACAACTAGTCACCATCCCCACAAGAGGAGAAAACATACTTGATCTCATCATCACGAACATGGGAGCACAATGTTCAACACCGGAAGTATACCCCTCACTGGTGAGATCAGATCACAAACTAATCTTGCTGGAGGTCCTCAACCCACCCCAACCAGAAATAAAAAGACCACAGTAAAAAACTTCTCGAAAGCCGACTTCACACTTCTAAAGACTAGTGTGGTCTCCTTTAAGGCCCCCGAGCCGGCGGATAACAGTAGTCAAGCCGCTGAATCACTTACAAATGCCTTCTACCAGCACCTGCAGCACTGCATGGATAAGTCAATCCCAAGCAAAACAAAGACTCTTTGTACCAAGGGCAAGCGTCCAGTCTGGTGGACCCCAGCCATAAACAAACTCTACAACAAAAGGAGGAAGCTACTACAAGATAGAGCAAAATCCTTAAAAGGTAAGACACCCTTGATCACTATAAGTAAAAAACTAAGAGCTCTCATAAAATCATCCAAAGCAAATTTTGAGAGAAAAATAGCTAAAGACTCAAAGGACAATCATAAGGCCTTATTTAGCTATGTTAGAAACCTGGGAGGAAACTCCCAGATATGCTCAGAACTAGTTCAAAATGATGTGAAGATTACTGATCCTACAGACATTGCCAACATACTGGCTGACAGGTACAGTGCAAACTCCCCAAAAGGAGAGATATCTATACCAAATGGTTGCAGCCCCCCAAACATCTCAAACGCCCAAGTGAGAACTGCTCTCTCCAAAGCAAAAAACACAGCATCCATGGGACCTGATGGTGTCCCAGGCTGTGTGCTCCACGAACTCAACGAGGAATTAAACCCACAGCTAGGACAGCTGTTTAATCATAGTCTCACCTCTGGATACGTACCCAGGGAGTGGCGCACTGCGACTGTGGTCCCACTTCACAAAGGCGGTGCCTCCACAGACCCTGGAAATTACTGGCCCATTAGCTTGACAAGCCTTGTCTGCAAAGCTATGGAGAGGATCATAATGGATCTCATAAATAAAGACATAGGGAACTTGCAGACTTTGGATCCAACCCAGTTTGGCTTTGTCAAAGGCAGATCATGCCTTTTAAACTTGGTTGACTTTTTCGAAATAGTCACCAAAGCCATTGATGAGGGAAAGGCAGTCCATACAGCCTACCTCGATCTGGCGAAGGCCTTCGATACAATACCCCACTCGGGTATCATTGAAAAACTCATCAGCTTAAATGTTAACCCATACATCACAAGATGGGTTGCAAACTGGCTGAGTGACAGAACCCATAGGGTCAGAGTTGCTGGCGCCATGTCAGACTCAAAGCCTGTCACAAGTGGTGTCCCACAGGGCTCAGTCCTGGGCCCACTCTTGTTTGGCATCTACTTTTCTGAAGTACAAGCAAACACAGGAGGGTTATGGCTGAC
>NC_056741.1:1740073705-1740088705 GCF_019279795.1 Protopterus annectens | reverse complement strand
ACTCACCCCATCTAAGGATTCATTCCTGCTACATAGACAAAAAAACTAAAAGGTAGCACCCTTAATATCAAGACCATGTGCAATAAACTGACACTCTTTCATGCCTGGTTAGCACACTCTAACGCAGGTAACCTTGCTACTACAGAGACTTGGCTAAAACTGGAAATAAAAAATACTGAAATTCTTCCCCCTGGTTACATCATTATCAGAGCAGATAATGCAAGTAAAAAAGGTGTCGAAATAGCCCTAGTTTTCCCTAACAACTTGATAGATTCCTCCTACTCAAATACTATACCAAAATTCTGCACAGCCAAAATCCTTATAAAATTTCTAAAACTTACCTCATCTAAGAACATCTGCATAGTTGTTTTATATATCTCTCCTGGGCAAAACATTACAATTCTAGAAAATATTCCAGCTTGTATTTCTGAAAGAATACCAAACAAATCCATTATCCTAGGGGATGATAACATTGACTGGCAGACACTGACCTCACACCACCCAACAAACAGTATAAACTTTTGTGGCTTTACTCAACTTATAAATACCCCTACCAGATATAGCAAAGAAAACATTCAGCACTCCAACCTGGACTGAATAGTAGTCTCAAACCCTTCTATATTTACATTCTCAGGCACATTCCCCGGCTCCTTAAGTGACCACCTACCAGCCTATACTCACAGGACTATCACTCAACTCACAAAGCAACACAAGTTCAAAACTATACGCAACCTAGACAAATTCAGCAAAGAGGTATTTAATGAATCTCTAAAAGCTATATATTGGACTATCCTAAAAAGATTTCCCCTTAATAATGCAGTTGAACGTTTCATCAGCACCCTCCTAAGTATACTTAACTCCCTATCCCCTCAGCAAACAAAAAGAATAAAAAATAACTATGCCCCATGGCTCACCAAATGGTGCAAAATTCTAATGAAAGACAGGGACAAAGCATGGACTGCCTGACTAAAGAATAAAAATGACATAAATCTTCAGTTATACAGACAACTCCACAACCAAAAAAAAAGACAAATATTGCATGACAAAACATCATACTATTTCTACATTCAAGATAACCACAAAAATAACCCTAAGAAATTCAACCCTAGAAATAAAAATAGTTGCAATCCATATCCCAATATACCACCTCTTCAAACACCCATCAAATTCAATATATACTTTATAGAGTCCATATCCAACCTAAAAGTAAACACAACAAATTAATAGTTGAGTGCTTTAGAATTTAATAATGCTCTTAAAATTAAAGAGTTAAGATGGCAAATGTTTTTGAAAGCTGATCAAACTCTTGGCTTAAATGACACTTTAAATGTTAAGTGCCTTTTAAACAATCAATTATACTATTAACGTATTTATTTATTAGTTATGTTAGCTGGAGTGCCTTCTGTGTGGAGTCTGCATGTCCTCCCCGTGGTCGAGTGACGTTTAAAGACATGCAGGTAGGTGCGTGCATGAATGGGTGCACCTTCTTTGAAGGTTGGGCGTCGGGCTGGCAACTCGGCACCGTAAAAATCCACTGCCAATTATGAGCGGACCGGAGTTCTGCTGTGGTGGCCCCTAACTGGGAAAAGCTGAAAGACATTACTAGTTATGTTAGATGTCATTTTATTATATGCATCATACCTCTCAACTGTCCCTGATTTTGACTCAAATTTCAGCTCTGTCCCTCTTAATCCCTCCTAAAACTAGTGACATTTGGAGGAAAGGTGGTGAATTACACTTAATGAATAATGACAATAATTAAGAGTTATTGACTTCTTTTACTTCAGAAAATGTGTATTAATTCATATGCTCTGATTCTGTCAATGTTTCAAGTTAATAGCACTAATATTTTAAAAGTGTCCCTGATTGTCCCTGATTTTTTCTTGACTTGTCCCTGATTCTGTTGAAATTTGTCCCCGATTCTTTGAGAGGTCTGATATGCATGTTTTTGACAACAGATATATGATGTATATATGTTTTTAAATTCATTGCAATAATTAATTGAGTTGATGAAAGCTGATTGGGCTATCTATTAAGATGTTTGTATTTAAATGGATTATGTGAGATTGTTTGTCAGTTCTGAAGAAGTTTGTTTATGTTAAAACTAAAGAAAGTGCTCAACTATTAATTTGATGTGGACAGTCATTTTCAGTTCCTCATTCATGTTTTGTTTTTTAAGTGTTTCATTTTTTCATGAAGTGGGTGGTGTTTTTTTTAAAGTAAACACAACTCATCCTCCCCAATTCACTACTTCTGCTAATTCCCCCAATACTAACCTCTACATATCCCACACATTACATATGCCAAAACCAACCCTCACTCATAACCAAAAAACAAACCATCCCCGCTCATGTTTCAGCCCATCCCTTTATCTAAAATAAAAACAAAAACTATTACAAAAACTGAAACCTTGCTCAACCTCAGCAGACAACCTCCCACCAGAATACCTAAAGCTTGCTGCAGAGGTAATAGCATTCCCAGTTAGCATCTTAATTAATAGATCCATAGCTGAATCACATGTCCCTAACCTATGGAAAAGATCATACATTATCCCTTTACATAAGGGAGGCATTTCCACTGACATCACAAACTTTCATCCTATTGCAATCCTGCCCCCCTCTAAGATTCTAGAAACATGTGTGCACCTACAACTATTCCACCATCTTACACGCAACAATCTACTTTTCCACACTCAGCATGGCTTTAGACTTGCACACAGTACCTCAACAGCCTTATTTTATTTCATGGACTCTTTCAACAATGGCCATGATACTGGAAAACTAGTATCTGCAGTATTTCTCGAGTTGTCAGTAGCATTTGACATGGTATTTACCCCAACCTCCTTTAAGAACTTTCCAGCATTGGTCTATACTCTTCCTCATTTCAGTGGTTTTCTAGCTACCCAGCTGACAGGCAGCAAACAGTAAAATGGAATGGCTCTATCTCCCCATATTACATCACCCCCTCAGGTGTGCCTCAAGGATCCATCCTTGGCCCATTACTGTTTAATGTCTTCATCAATAACTTACATACATCTTCCTGTGAAGACACTTTAATCCAATATGCAGATGAGTCCACTACCATCCGCATATCACACATAACAAAACACGCTTTCTCTTCCATAGAAACATGGCTCCCCAATGCTGAACTCCTATTGAACTCCAAAAAAAATGAAAAAAACAAAGCTCATTCCCTTTACCCACAAACCCCATAGCTCCAATGAAATAAACTTCAAGATCTTTTCAGCCAACAATACTGAAATTGAATTGGTTCATAATACCAAACTACTAGGTGTCACAATTTATGATACACACTCACAGCAGCTACCAAAATTATCCTGGCCAAAACTTACCTCTTGCCCTAACTGTTATATGGGACCCCAATGCTTACTAACTTACAGACCTCCCTAAAGGAAAAAAAAAATAGAAAACTGCTATAACAAAATTGCCAAATTTGCCATAAACATAACCCCTCTAGCTCATCACTGTAAAGCCCTACTCATCATTGTAAAGCCTTACATTCCCTAGAATGGCTTGAACTGCCTAACACCAATATGTACAACTCACTACAGTATACAAAATCATCCACAGTCCACTAGCTTGTCCTGCTCTTAGCCCATTAATCAACTTTTATATCTCAAATAAACATCTCAGATCTGAATACAAACATTTCCTCACAACTTATAAACCTAACAAAACTCCAGGCCGAAGCTTTTACTCCTGCTATGTGGCAAAACTATGGAACCCCCTTCCTTTAACTATCAAAACTGCTACAAACCTGCACTTCTTCAAAACCTCTATAAAAATACTGCAACAAAGCTTGGATTTTCTCCTGTATGATCCCAGGCTGAGGTAGTCTTATTCCTTTTTGAACTTCTACTCTCTCTCTCTATCCCCAGTACTAACTTACGCTCCCCTCCCCTTCTGTACACATACTCCCCTGAGGTTACACTCATACCTTTTCCATTTCTATTATCCCCTCTGTCACACCCTACCCCTGTCTATTCATACTATCCTACAGCTTCACCAATATAATCTGTTGCCATATTTCACGACCTCTAGAATATTAATAATTATTATGATAAGCATCTATAATGTAATTAATGCTGCATCTTCCTATTATCAGGCTTTCCATATAATTTGTGCTTGAACACTATGACTTTATTATGTTTTTTTTTATTCTGTCAAACTAACATAGTTTTTCAAATTTTGTGCGTGAATGTTATGACTTTATTATGTCTGTTACGTTCTCATTCTGAAAAACTAATGCATTATTTTCATATTTATGCTTGAATTTTATAACTTTATTATGTATGTCTAGTTTTTCATTCTGTTAACCATATATATATCTATCTGTATATATATATATATATATATATATATATATATATATACATACAGAGCTTTTCTCTCTGGGCCGCCACTGAAAATGGGTATTGCATGACCCAGTCAGACTTTCCCAGTAAAAAAATGCCAAAAAAAATAAATAAATCTGAGATCACACTACAGTGGGGGAAAAGGGTAAATTCCCGATCCTCACTGTACTGTAATCTCCATTCAAAAGCTTCAAGTTTGCAGAAAATCAACCATATCAATTTCAAGTTTCTGAAAACTGGAACTTCTGATAGGGAACCATATATATATATATATATATATATATATATATATATATATATATACATACATACATGTATGTTACATTATCGATGTTCCAAAACTTTGAAATTCATATGGCCGAAACCACGTGATCATACTTTTGAAACTTTGAACATTAAAAAAAATAAAATTCAAAACAAAAAATTTCAATTTTTAACATGTTTGCTGGGGGGCAAGCCCCCCTGCACCCCACATATCCCCATACCCCCTGCTAATTATATATATCAGCTCCAAGATTGTACTACATTTGGAAAAGGGTAAATTTTGCATTCCACTCTGTACCACAATCTCCATTCAAAACTTCAATCATATAGTTTCAACCATATGACATTTGAAGTTTTAAAACTTCGATAATCTGATAGGGATCCTTATATATATATATATATATATATATATATATATATATATATATATATATATATATATATATATATATATCTTTATATATATATATATATATATATATATATATATATATATATATATATAGCTTCTTCTTCTTCTTCTTTCGGCTGCTCCCGTTAGGGGTTGCCACAACGGATCATCTGTCTCCATTTCTTCCTGTCCTCTGCAGCCTGCTCTGTCACACCAACCACCTGCATGTCCTCTCTCACCATATCCATAAACCTTATCTTAGGCCTTCGTCATTTCCGCTTACCTGGCAGCTTCATCCTTTAGCATCTTTTTCCCAATATACTCTGCATTTCTCCTCAGCACATGTCCAAACCAATGTAATCTTGCCTCTCTGGCTTTGTCTCTAAACCTACCAACCTAGGCTGACCCTCTAATATACTAATCCTGTCCACCCTCATCATACCCAGTGCAAGTCTTAAAAGCTTTAACTTTGCCACATCCAGCTCTGACTCCTGCCTTTTTGTCAGTCCCACGGTCTCCAACCCATATAACATAGATGGTCTCACTACCCTCTTATAGATTTTCCCTTTCACTCTTACTGCTGCTCGTATGTCACAAATCACTCCTGACACTCTTCTCCACCCACTCCATCCCTTCTGTACTCTCCTCTTCACCTCTCTTCCACACTCACCATTACTCTGAGCTGTTGAGCCCAAGTATTTAAACTCATCTACCTTCGCCACCTCCACTCCTTGCATCCTCACATATCCTCAATCCTGCCTCTCATTCACACACATATATTCTGTCTTGGTCCTGCTGACCTTCATTCCTCTTCTGTCTAGAGCATATCTCCACCTCTCCAGGGTCTCCTCCACCTGTTCGCCATTGCAAATAAGAAAGGTATATATATATATATATATATATATATATATATATATATATATATATATATATATATCTTCATATGGCCAAGACCATATGATCAAAGTTTCAAAACTTTAAACATTAAAAAAAAAAAAAATAAAAAAAAAAAATTCTATTTTTAACATTATAAACACATGCATCTGTAGTGGTTCTCCCCGGGCCTCTGCTGAAAATTGGCTTTGTTCCAAGTCGGACTTGCGCGGTAAACAAATGTTAAATAAAATAAAGATCTGAAAATGAAAACCTTCTAAAAGTCGTCAAACCCTCCCAGCCTCCTGGCTATCTTCTCCCTAGCCAGGTTATGGAGCTCACTCCCCTCCTCCCTACAAAACACCCCTAACCACACCATCTTCAAATTTCTCCTACACTCCTACCTTTCATCTAAATGGACTTGCCCCTGCTCTTCCCATACATGAGCCCCTCCTCACTCATATTTATTTTCCCAGCCATGTCTGTCACTCTTCTTTGAAATCACATTCATCACATACATCACCTCCATTCTGCCTATTCTGCTGGACTGAATTTTCTTCTCTCATTTCATCATATCTGTGTTTTACATTTTTCATAACTGATGATGTTTGAAAATTATTCTGCAAAGATTAATAGAATGTATGTCCACTGTTACTACAGCTACTCTGTTGTTGTTGTTGTTGTTGTGTCTTTCAGCTTAGGGGTCGCCACAGCGGAACTCCGGTCCGCTAATGTTTAGTAGTGGATTTTTACGTGCTGAGTTACCAGCCCTGACGGACAACCTTCAAAGAAGGCATGCCCATTCACACATGCCTCCACACAGAAGACGCTCTAGCTGAGAATCGAATGGG
Organism: Protopterus annectens; assembly: GCF_019279795.1. NCBI lineage: Eukaryota > Metazoa > Chordata > Ceratodontiformes > Protopteridae > Protopterus > Protopterus annectens. The sequence goes on along the minus strand of NC_056741.1, from coordinate 1,740,081,951 downwards.
ACAACGTCTTACTGTGAGGCGACAATGCTACGGCAGCACCACTACTGCGGGTTCACACTACAGCTACTCTGTATATAATGTTATTCTCTTCAGAATTCAGACTTGTTGAATTTCGTTTAACTTTTTTCTTTAAGTTAGTCTACAAAGTTTACGTCTTCTGACACTGCAGCTACTGTGTATATTATGTTATCTCTTAAAACGTGTTTAATTGCTTCTCTCAGCATATATATTCTCTCTGTTATGCATAATTTGTTATTCATTTACATTGTTAATGGGGCTCCCCCTCCCCCGGGCCTCCACTGAAAATGGGCTCTTCTTGGCCCAGTGTACTTCCCCGGTCATCAAACTGAAATAAATAAATTTTATATATATACACACACACACACACACATATATATATATATATATATATATATATATATATATATATATATATATATACACACACACACACACACACATATGTATATATATATATATATATATATATATATATATATACATGCACACACACACACACACACACACACACACACACACACACACACATATATATATATATCAGCCAGACTTCCCATCAAAACTGCTAAATGTCTATCCATATGGTTGGCAATGCAGTTAATCAAAAAACTGGCATAAATCCACACAACACCCATCAACAATACAAACAGAATTTTTGCAGGGGGAAAGCACCCCTGAATCCCCCACATAGGTTCATAGGTTAGTACTAAGCTAACTCCCCTTGAGAGGCATTTTAAGCTTAGCCAATTATCTCTTGTGAGGCTCAAACCCTGCACCTTGTGTTTGTAAGGCAAACACCTTAACCATTAGGCCACCCTCCCAACCCCTCCCAACATCCCCTGCTAATTATTTATACCAACTCCAAGATTACACTACAGTGGTGAAAAGGACAAATTCCCTGATCCTACTGTATGGTGAACAGATCAACAAACTAAATTGTCAACCATATGGTCTGAACCATATGGGTTTTGACAGTTTGCTCCTTTAACCAATTGACATAGACCCAGATGTAACAGCATTTTCTTGTGAGTCACTCTTGTTCCAGTTAACTATCTAATATAGTCATTTCATATGCAGAATTGTATCAGGCAAAATACTAACTTTATTCTAATTCTGCCCTTGATTAATATGCACCTTTAAACCAATAGATTCATGTTTTTGTCTAATTGAAATACAATGAAAAAAAAATCACTGAAAGCCACTTTCAGTGAACAGTTATTTAAGTTTTTTTGCAGGGGGAAGATGTTGCAAAAAACCCCTAACTCCAGAAAAATCTTATTCTAACTCCAGGGTGACACAAGTGGAGAAATGGCAACACCATCTGTTCATTGAAAGTGACTTTCAGCAGTAAAACTTGTAAAATCTGAAAGGTCAAAAGCAGGTTCATTGAATGTTAAGAGTATGTGATTGACTGCACGAAGTAAGTAAGCACTGAGTTCAAGAAAGTTATGTGGTCAAGAAAAGAAGTCCTTATATGGACTTATGTCCAGTTTCTTTTTCTACCTAGCAATAAGTATTCAGGTGTGTCTTAATGCTTACGGGGAACTACCTGACTGGTATATGCAAATCCTCCATTGTCTGTCGGTGTGCACATTCAACTTAATATCAGTATTATCTAAGCGTATATAAGCTCATGGTTACTTTTGTTTGAGGAGATTCCCTATATTGACTTTGGGTGTCCCACACATGTTAATAAAGCTACTATGAAAGAGAGAACTGGTGCTGTGTATTCTTTTATAATTTGTGATTAATTATTTGAGTAACTGTACAATCAGTTTATATTTCTTAACAAACTGTTGTATTGCTGTCAATCAGACAAACAGCATTCAATGAGAACATGTCCCCAAACCAACTATGGATGTGGCCACATATGCAAAAAGCATATAATGCAGACAGTTTTTTTTTCTTTGATCAAAATTACCTGCAGTTTTCTCTGAATGCCTATACTCAGAATGACCAATAGCATCACCAAATTCACTAACTTACTGGTGCTATAATTCATGTCACTGTATTGGGTTCCTTGGTACCTTTGCTTTATGAGACATCCCACTTTCTTAGGCAGGTTATGCCTCACAATGATGAAGTTCAAAGGACTTGTAATGAGGTCTAGCACATTTATGCAGTGAAGGCTGTCTGTGAGCTATTTATGCCTGAGTTATGCTCAAATTAGCACCTATTGCACTGAAGATATCATGTGTCCCAATCCTTTCATATTCCATGTTTTTTTAGTTTTCTTTTCTTATTTTTCTGGGCATTTATTACTTCTTTGCTTTTATTTTTGTTATTCATTAATGTGTTTATTTATTAGTGTTTAAAGGACAGCACCATCAAAGTACAATTGCACTAAGCACACTTTTGAGCATATGCTTTTGTGTTATTTATCTGTATTTGTTTACCAGGGCAATCTGATTGGGATGGATCCCATTTTCAGCAGAGGCCTGGGACAAAGCTCTCTCTCTCTTTATTTATTTATTAACATTTGATTACAGGGAAAGTCCTACTGGGTAAAAGCCCATTTTCAGTGGAGTCCCATTGTGAAAAGCTCCAAATTATTACAAAATATTTTAAGAACAATAATTTTACACTTTTCAAAATTAAAACAAAGACATCTGTGGTTTAAATAATTATAACAAATTAAACAGAATATAAAAAAACATTGGTTAAGATTCTGTAGAAGGTATATGACAAACATTTCATATTTAGAGAAATTTTAGACAATGTATAGAGAAATTAAAGGTAAGTTAGTGAAGCATGAATAGGAACTGAAAAACAGGCTTATGGTATATTTAGAAAAGGTCAAGGAAAACAATTTGAGAGCAGTAAGGAAGTAAGTGAAGAAGCAGAGTAAGGAGGTATGAGGAATGAAAACATACTTGTTCACCTTTAGAGATATAGTTTATCCTGGTTTTGAGCAAGAACAGACCCAGATTTTAGTTACAAAGTCTTTCAGAATGGGAGGGAGGGTATAGACCTGATGGATATAGATAAAGAGTTCAAAGGTTCATAGGTTCATAGGTAGGTACTAGGCTATTGGCCCTAGGGCCTATATAAGGCTAGCCAAACAGTACCCTGGCTTTTTCCACCCAAGAAAATTATTTTCCTGTGCCCCTGTCAAGCAGAGCCACAGAAGTTATCCCCGGGGTGAATTTCCTATCTCCCATCCGATCATCAAGATTTTTCTTGAAGAGTGCTAATGAGGAGCTTTGTTTGATATAGATAGGTAGTTTGTTTCAGAGCATGGGAAGTCTCTGGGACAGGAATCTATCTCTTCAGCATGTTCTGTTTATTGTGGTGACAAGGTTTAGGTCCCTAGAGCGTGTAGCTCAGAGGGATTAGGATTTCTTTAAGTGGAGCATGTCCAACAGCTCTGTGTTTGACATAGCTTTGTATGTTAGGCAGAGATTGCCACTGAGTAGGCAATATGTGACAGAGTAAAGCTGGAGTTTTTTGAGTTCCAGACCTTGGCAACCTTATGAGTACAGACCATGCCTAGCAGATTTGATAAGTTTGTAGACAGACAGCAGTTTATGGGTCACTGGAGTGCAATGACCGACTGAAAACATAGTTGTCTAGAATGTTTTTTAGTGCTGGACAGGCAGATGGATGATGGATAATTTTATAGGGGGTAAAAAGTTATATGCAAGTTGATGTAACAGTTCTAACCAGTTACGGCTCTTTGGTGCTATACAGTGGTAGGTTCTGAAAGGTGTATGTGCTGCAAATTTAGCAATTATCTTATAGCATTGTTGAAGTTTTCATTTTTGTGAAACCTGGAGGTTAGTAAGGCTGGGAGAACCATATAGAAGAGTGGGGAAGAGATAAGTAGTGGCAAGTGTAGTTTTAGTTGTATCGGTGAAAACAATTTTGGCACTGCAAAGTATCTCTAGTTTATGATGAGTTTTTCTTATGCAATTTTGTATATGCAGGTCAAATGTAAGATTATCATCCACTATCACCCCCAATAGTTTGCTATGACATTGACTTTAATGGTTGAGTTATCAAGACAGAGAGGACTTTACATTTTGTTTTTTTCATGAGAGGGATTTGGAGAAAAAAAGCAGTAGTTTGGTCTTTTTTGGGTTGAGCATGAGTTGTGAGTTATGAAGCCATGTTTAAGTGGCTGTTAAAGCTTCCTGAGTCATTTTTTGGAGGTGTACCATGTTGTCAAATATGCAAATGAGACTGGAATCATCTGCATATTATATTAAGGTGGCCTGCTGTGTGGAAGTATAGAGGGTGTTATGAAAATGTTAAAAAGGAGGGGACCAAGGACAGATCCCTGTGGTACATGATTGGTGACCGGCAGGTAAGGAGAGAGCATGGAGTGCCATTTTACTGACTGATACCTACTGGATAGATAGCTTTTGAACCACAGAAGGGTGGGCAGATAAGAGTCCAAGTAAGGACATTTGAAGTAGAAGTTTGCTGTGACAAAATGTGTCGAAGGCTTTAAACAAGTCTAGAAGTAAGAAAGATACTAGTCTGCCGTTATCTGTAGCTTTAATGACAGCATCTATATAGCTTAGAAGGGTAGTGTACTATGGGAGGGACAGAAGCCATAGACGTTTTTCCTGCAGGAGGTAGTCTGGCAATTGTTTTTGAATACACTCTTCAAATACCTCGGTGAGGGAAGATAAGATTGCTATAGGTCTAAAATTATTAATGTCTGTTGAATTTCCTCCTTTGTGCAGAGGGACAATGTGTGACTTTTTCCAGACAGAAGGAATGTGGGACTCCCAGATTGACCTATTTATAAAGATTGAGACATGATAGCAATGCTACTGGCTGCTGGTTTTAGGTACTCGCTTGGAAGGTCATCAGCTGAAGAAGAGCATGGTTTAAGTTTGCTTATGAGTAGTTTTATATAGGATGTGGGCACAGGCTTGGAGGTGAAAGTGGATGTCGTGATAGACAGCTGTTGGGCAGGACTGGGTTGAGATGTTGAGGAATCCTTGATTAGAGATACTATGCATAAAATTAGAGTTGAACTGTATTTCACTTTTGAGGGGTGAGCTATCGGGAGAGGAGCTTGAATTTCTGGCCAGGATATAAGATTTCCTTAATGGATATCCAAAATTTTTTAGGGTTGCGTTTAGTATTATTCTGAAAATTTTTAAAGTATAGTTTTTTTGTCTTCATTTGCTTGCTTTTTAGTATGATTGCAAAACATTCTAAAATTCTCAAGATGTTGAGGTATTTTATATTTTTGTCATTTTATCCATTCTTTTTCTGTATCCTGCTTTAGCATTCTACTCTTTTTCGTTAGCCAAATTGCATTATTTGTTTTCAGTCCCATCCTTCCAGGAGGTGCAAGATTATTTAGGATATTTAGAAAAGTTGTATTGAATTTAATTACAGCATTGTCTAAGGAGAGGATTTTTAGAAAGTTCTAGTTAATAGAGGATAGTGTAGTAATGATCATTTCTAGGTTAAACTTGCAAAGAATGAGTGTTGTTTTATAAATATGTTGTTTAACTGGATGTGTAAGATGTCTACTCATATAGACTGTTAGATGATCATTAAGAGAGTCTGACATTGTACCTGTGGGAGAGTATTTGCTAGGGTCTGATACTAGGATCCAGTCTAATCATGAATTTAATGTATTGCTATAATGTGGCAAGCTATTAATTAGTTGTGTGAAACTATGTAAGTTCATAATAGATGTAGGGGGGTTAGAGTTTGTGTCCAACCAACTGCCAATTGCATCATCTAGGAATATTTTTTCTTTTGGAAATGTTATGGATACCCAATGTAGGATATCTTTCAGTATAGCTGTTTTGTCAGCAGGAGGGCTATAAAGGACAGTAATACACACTTGATTACTATTGATCCTGCTATTCTTTCCTAAATCTCTGTCCCACCACAAATCCACCTTTACCATCTCCTCTCAAGGCAACACCCTTATCAAAGCTGAACCACACACCAAACTTCTTGGTACTAAAATTGACAACCAGCTTACATTTGACATCCATATACAACAATGTATTAAAAACATAACCAGCAATTGGGTCAGCTCTATAGAAATAAGAAATTTGTTGCTCCCAACTTGAAACACACTCTTGCACAAGCCTTTCTCCTTCATGCCTTCTCTATGCCTCTCCTATCCTGACCTACCTTCAGTCATCCCTACTTACCAAACTCAAATTAATGTATAACAACATAGCCAGATTCGCATGTGATCAGCCATACATATCTCATCACTGCCATGCCATGAACAAATTTCAATGGCTTGAATTCCCCCAGCCCCTCCTTCTATCTCAGTTCCAGCTCACACACTCACTGCTATATAAACCTTTGACCTGTCCCTCTCTCTCATCCATTGTATCCCCTTATAACCCAGCTTGTTCACTTCATAGCTCTGACCAGAACCTACTAGACATTTATAAACCAACAAAAATATTGGCAAACTTCTATATAGAAACTCAGTGTCCTACTCCTGGAATAGGCTTCCCCCTGACATCCGCAATATTCAAAGTACCAGTCCCTTCAAAACTAAAGCCAAAAAATACTTCCTGAACTCAAAATCCTGCCCTTGCATTACTCCCTCTTAATTTCCATCTCCACTTTCACTGTTTGCATGTAACCGTAACCGACTTACTCTCACCTAAACTACCTTGTAAATACCATTCTTACTGAATCTGCCCTCTCATTGTGCAATTTATCTCTTAAAAAAAAGTTGCAACCCTTACTTCCACTCTGTCCTACCATGCTGTATACCCCAGGCACTTCTGTTTTTCAACACTGATCATCAAAACTTATATTTCTTTGAAATTTTTGTTCTTTTTGTTCACATACATAAATTCAGTATATTACTAGCTGTTCATGTGTGTTCATATTCTGTATATTATTGTTTAAAACTTTTATTTTTTGATCCATGTATAAAATTTCATCATAGAATGTCATTATTTCTATCAACTGAAGCTTTTCTCCTCACTTCTCCACTGAAAAATGGCCTTACAGCTCATCTGGACCAACCCAGTTAACAAATGTCAAATAAATAAATAAATAAATGTCACATGCATTAGTTATTTACGTATTTACTTATTTACATTAGATGCATCTTAGACTGAGGAAAGTCAATTTTCACTAGAAGGCTGGGGATAAATCCTCCGCAATTAACAATTAAACTACAGTTGCATGCAGTTGCATCACACTTACCATACAACTGTTATTAGAGAAAATCAGATGGTAACATAATTGGTTTAAATGAAATTTCATTAGCTTAATCACACTTTTTTCTTGTTATGAAAGAAGGGAGATACAGTGCCAGAAGAAAAATAGGATGCAGCTGTAGAAAACTAGAAATAGGTGACTAAAAAGGATCATTAAGAGTGCATTGTAAGAGTGGGGAAGAAAAAGAGAAGAACGTGGAATAGAGCAAATGTAAAAATAAACAGGATAAAGGGATTCCTTACAGTATAAGCTTACACTTCATTGAGTAAACTGTCTGTTGACAAAGCTAAGACAAGCCGATACAAAGCATATTAAATAACTGTGACCATTTAAACTGGATATCAGTGTTCTGACTGCTCTGTATTTTTATTGTATTTTAACTTTCATTTCATTAATTTATTTATTTAATTTGCCCTTTGATGACTGAGAAAGTCTGACTGCGCGAATGGCTCACTCTCACTGGTTGCCCAAGAGAAAAGCTCTGCAACAGATTCAAAAAGAGGAAAACATATGGGAACAAATGAACATTCATTGTTCTTTAAATGTCCCTTCAAGTACCCCCCACACACATAGTAGATATACCGCTTCAGGTTTGAATTCTTTTTCTTCAGATTAAGTATTATTTCTACCTCTGCACAGTTGGGGAATTGAAGAAATGTTAACATTTCAGATGGAATAAAATAAGAACTGGTTTCAGCCACCAGTTAGCTCTCTTTTTTTCTTGCATGATGTTCCTAAGCAGTGTCTAGAGCAAACTTAGCATTCAGTATAGAATATTCCTTCTGAATACTGGAATCAAGGACAAATATGTATATTACCATGCACATCATGTTACTAGGACGTTCTTTCTCTAGCCTAATTCACCCTTTCGTTTTTCATATTATTTTATTTTGTAAATAAAAAGGAAATATAATGCTTCTGAAGTAGCAATTGCCATGCTATCATGTTGCACTTTTTTGAGAAACTTACTTCAAAATCTACATTGACTTCACAGTGCAATTACTGAATAATCACACTGTTGGAATGCTATTTTGTAAATATCCTCCAACTGT
>NC_056741.1:1739956205-1740068705 GCF_019279795.1 Protopterus annectens | reverse complement strand
TTTGCTTTTGTCGACTAAAATTGGAATGGACTACATTAACATTACTATGTGAGAATATCCACCATTGTCATATCCCCTGCACTATGTGAGGCATCCTAGACATGCTATTAAAGCATGGCACTTGTATTGAAACACTACTACAAAGGAATACCTGACTTCAGAAGATGGCTAGTTATCAGCAGTGATAAAATGTAGAAAACATTCTCCACAGGTAACTTGCTTAATATGTCTTTATTGTTATTAGAATAGCTTATCTCAAAATGAATGCTGATGAATGAGTAACTATGCTCCTGTGCCTCAAAAGGTATGGCAATCTCTTGTGGTAATGGAAGGAATTCTCTGCAACAGTTTTCTGGGCTGTAGAAAAGACAGCTACAATCACGTTACAGTTCACACTAGTAGGATAGGGAACCAAATCTTTGCAGCATACTTAAATGTCTGGTGTCTGGTGGCTTCAGTTTCACCTATCCATGATGAACGTCTGAATTGTGCCTCCATGAGTAACTAGGGTGAGTGATGCATTGCTTGCCAGTTTGGGGAATGCCAGTAGCTTCAGTAACAACCTGGCAGGACAGTGTCAGGTATCCACCTTATAATGGGGACTCTCATAGCAATATCCAAGAAACTGCATCTGGTGGTCATGGTTTAGAAAATTAAAGAAGATTTTGATCTCCTGTGAGCACCACTGAGGTGCCTGGAGTGAACCAGTGCCAAAAGAAGCCATGGTCATGTTCTAGGTCCCATATCAGCAAATCATAACTGGCATCTCACAGTCATGCCTGTTTCCCATTCTTTGATTTATAGTACACCACAGAGATATTTATTAGTATCACCAGTAGTAGAGTACAAAATGGACCATGACATTTTTGACTGTATTGAATAAGGGAATGGAAAGTATGTGATATAGCGGCAACACGTTAAAGAAAGCAGTTCAGCAAGTTCAGAAACTCTGCAATTTTTTGCCCCTGTGCCTGGCAGGCTTAAAGTATGAAATACAGAGAAGTTCTTCATATTTACATGTCCATGCATGCCCAATGCACCAAGCATGTGAACAAATGAGTACACAACTCTAGAATGAAAATCAAAGTTAATGCAATAATAAAAAAAGAAAATCACAAGCAACGCTGGCCAGTCATGGATTGGTATTACAGGCAAGATACACGTGATTCCATGTACTTAATTGTAATAAGAGTAAACCATTTCAAAAACACTACTAAACCATGTTCACACTGAGCTGATCGAAGGAAGGACACTGAGGAAACTCGGAGCTATAATATATAACATTAAGTATCCTGTTTTTTGTTTATTTTGTTCATTATTTCTTTGTTATTTATAGCACTTTGTGTACTGTGTATTTTTCTAGCTAGTTTCACTGTGTGTTTGGTATTAACTGGAAATTGTCCACTTTTATTAAGCATCTGTTGGGTTGTTTGTTTCTGATAACTTGTTGCAGTTGAACTCTTTTTTCTAGAGCCTCCTTTAGCTGTTTAAAACTTTTTATAGTTGGTGGCTTTGCAGTTGCCTGCCCCTAGTGTAAATTTGATCTGGGACCCTCCTCCCAGTCTAGTGTCATTATCTCATTCTACCCAGTACAGGGAGAAGATTTGAGAAGACCAATCAGCTTAGTTTCTGCTACTCCTTTCTCTCTTTCCTAAAAAAAAAAAAAAAAAAAAAAAAAAAAAAAAAATATCTGCTTTTACTGTATTTGTGTTTCTTCCTACTTTATTTTGCTTTTGCGTCATCTTAAAAGTACTCAATTGTATTTATTACTGCTTGGTGTAACTCATTCTAAGCCTTTTAATTTAAGCACTTGGGCTTCAGACCAGTTGTTTTACATTAAGAAGGTTTGTGGTCTGCACTGTAGTGGCAGAACAGGTAGCTTACATCCTTCTATGTTGGGAACTGCTGATTGAGGGCTCAGTGTCTGTTATTCTAAAAGTGTATTAATTCTGGTTTAAGCACTTGGGCTTTAGGCCAATTATTTTACATTAAGAGGGTTCATGGTCTGCACTCTTGTGGGAGGAGAGGCTGGACTCTGCCCTTCTGAGCTGGGAATTTCTGGTTAAAGGCTTATAGTGCCTGCATATTTGAACTGCTTCTTACTGAAATTGGTACACCTTGTTTGCTGTAGCATAGACTAGATCCAGGCCTGCTGAATCTAGCTTTGTTTGTATAACTTGAGCACTAATCCAGGCATTCTTTAAAGTATTCAGTTGTATTTATTACTGCATGGTAGTAACTTGATTAAAGTGTAGCTATCATTCCAAGTCTTTTGGATTAAGCACTTGGGCTTCAGACCAGTTGTTTTACATTAGGAAGGTTTGTGGCCTGCACTGTAGTGGCAGGACAGGTAGCTTACATCCTTCTAAGTTGGGAACTGCTGATTGAGGGCTCAGTGTCTGTTATTCTAAAAGTGTATGGCCAGTTATTTTACATTAAGAATGTTCATGGTCTGCACTCTTGTGGGAGGAGAGGCTGGACTCTGCCCTTCTGAGCAGGGAATTTCTGGATAAAGGCTTATAGTGCTTGCATATTTGAACTGTTTCTTACTGAAATTGGTACACCTTGTTTGCTGTAGCATAGTCAAGATCCAGGACTGCTGAATATAGCTTTGTTTGTATGCTTGTTGTTTGCTTGCTTGTTATTTTTCTGAAAAGCTAATTCCACCTAAAACGTGACTTTTCAGCACTTCTGTGGATCTCTAGTGATATCTGCATTGCTTACTGTACTTATTTCCTTGTTTCACTTGAAAGAAAGTTACTGTTTGTCATTTTTGCATTTAGGTTACCTGTAACACATTGCATTTAAGTTACCTGGCACTTGCTCACTAAAGCAATTATATAAGTCAGCACTAAAAAATTAAAAGCACTACACACTCACAAACTCCCCTTGAGTACCTTGCTCCCCACTGGCCCTTTTTTCAATTATAAAGGAATTCCCAATACTATTCTAGCATGTCCAAAGGTAAGTTGTCAATCTCCTCTCCAGTCCAGCTGATGAATCTGGGAATCTTGAGGCAATGTTACAACTGCCTCATGTACACAGACAACCCTCTCCTCCTCCCAACAAATTTCAACACATGTGAGAGATGCAACCATATAGTCAAACTGGAAGCTAAGCTCTCTCAACTCAGTACTGGCACAACCAGTCAGGAGGAGAAGGAAACCACACTCACTACAATTCCAGTCTCACATAGACCTACCACGACAGCAAACCAAACACATAAACACACAAAAACATACTCGGAGGCTCTAAATAAAAATCTGCCTAAGCAGCAGAGACCTCCAAAGCAGACACCCAAGCAATTGCTACCCCAAAACAAAACACATAGCTCACAAAGCCAGTGTGCTTAACAGTCACAGCCCTTAAGGCTAAACAACACACCTGATACACTTGTAATAGGTGACTCTATCATCAGGCACACTGATGTCCCGCTCATCAGGTTGAACAAGGAGAAGGTCATGGTGAGCTGCCTGTCAGGCGCTAGGATCCGCCACATAACACAAGCACTCAGGTCACTCCAAGGCAAGTACAAATATGACTCAGTCATTGTCCATGCTGGTGTGAATGACCTGAGATGTACCTCCCTGGACTACATGAAAAGAGACATAGAGGAGCTCTCTGAGCATGTAGGCCAGGCCGGTATGACCCTGACCTTGAGTAGCATCTTACCCTCACCAAGAATGATGCCACAATATGAAGACAAGATGATCAATTTCAACAATTAACTTAAGTATTGGTGTCATTCAAAGGGGATCCAATGCCTGTCAGCCTGGGATGACATGCTCGACAAGCCACGATGCTTCGCAAGGGATGGCTTGCACCTGTCACCCCTGGGCTTTTGGATATTGGCAAAGGCTCTTGCTACCCCCATAGTGCCTTTTTTAGGCAAGGCTCAAAAGACAAACCCACCTCCATAGGTATCACAAGGGATAAGAAACTAAGAGTAATGCTACTCAACGCCAGAAGTCTAAACCTCAAGATGCACACACTCGAAACTCTGTGCAGTAACAGAAACCTGGTTCTAGGCTCCCAAGAGCACCCCAGCACTACCAGATTATACCTCATATGATGCTTTTCAGCCCCAAAACTTGGACCGAACCACAAAAGGAGGGGGAGTATCAATATTCGTCAAAGATACCCACACCTCCAGGTTGGTGGCACAGCACGAAGCATCAGAGACTATCCATGTGCAACTAACAGTTGGTAAAACTGCTTTCCAGTTTATAGCCTGCTACAGACCACCCTCCCAAACCCAGGAACCCCACTCGGCCTTCCTGAGAACACTGGAAAATATGAAGGTCTCTCCAAACACCATTATATTGGGTGACTTCAACTACCCAAACATAGACTGGGAGCATTACTCTAGCTCCAACACCCTAGCCCAAAGGTTCCTAGAATTTATAAACTCAAATGCTATGGAACAACTTGTTACCACTCCCACAAGAGGGGAAAACATACTGGACCTGATCATCACCAACATGGGGACTTTATGCTCCAGACCAGAAGTGTATCCCTCACTGGTAAGTTCAGACCATAAACTAATCTCACTGGATATTCACATCCCGACCCCACTCCCTGCCCAGAAAACCACAGTGAAAAACTTCTCTAAAGCAAATTTCACACTCCTCAAAACCGATGTGGGATCCTTCAAAGCCCCCGGGCCTGTGAAAAATACTGCCCAGACAGCAGAATCCTTTATAAACGCATTCTATGAACACCTTCAGGAATGCATGGATCATGCAATCCCAAATAAAACCAAGACCCAATCCTCCAAAGGCAGACGTCCTGTCTGATGGACTCCAGCCATAAACAAACTATACAATAGAAGGAGGAAGCTACTACATGATAGAGCAAAATCCCAAAAAGAGAAGGCATCTCTGATCAGTATTAGCAAAAAACTGCAGGCACTCATAAAATTGTTTAAGGCCAGCTTTGAGAGAAAAATTGCACAGAACACTAAGGATAATCACAAAGCTTTCTTTAGTTATGTTAGGAACCTGGGTGGGAATTCTCAGATATGCTCAGAATTAGCCCAAAATGACAAAAAATACACCAAACCCACAGACATTGCCAACATCCCAGCTGACAGTTTCAGCACAAACTCCCCCCCCCCAACACCAAAAGGGCAAATATCTATCCCAGCAGAGTGCTGCCTCCCTGACATCTCAGATGCTCAGGTAAGAGCCGCCCTCTCCAAAAAACACAGCATCAATGGGACCAGACGGTGTCCCAGGCTGCGTCCTACATGAACTCCAAGAAGAGCTAAACCCAAACATAAAACTACTGTTTAATCTCAGCCTTACTACAGGATATGTACCCAAAAAGTGGTGTACAGCAACAGTGGTCCCTCTCTACAAAGGTGGTGCCTCAACGGATCCTGGAAACTATCGCCCCATAAGCCTGACTAGCTTGGTCTGCAAAGCTATGGAAAGGATCATCATGGACCTCATAAATAAAGATATTGGGGACCTACAGACACTGGATCCTACCCAGTTCGGCTTTGTTAAGGGCAGATCCTGCCTCTTAAACCTGGTCGATTTCTTTGAAACAGTCACCAAGGCCATTGACGAGGGGAAGGTGGTCCACACAGCCTACCTGGACCTCGCAAAAACCTCCGATACAATACCCCACTCGGGCATTATAGATAAGCTCACCAGCTTAAATATAAACCCCTATGTCACTAGATGGATTGCAAACTGGCTCAAGAACAGAACCCACATGGTTAGAATTGCTGGAGCCATGTCAGACTCCAAACCAGTTACAAGTGGCATCCCACAAGGCTCAGTCCTGGGACCTCTCTTGTTCGGTATATATTTCTCGGAGGTACAGGCCAACACGGAAGGACTGCGGCTGACCAAGTTCGCAGATGACTGCAAACTGGGCGCCATAATCGACTCTCCAGCCGACACAAGCATCCTCCACAAGGGCCTCATAGAAACAGACAACTGGTGCCAGAGCCATGGCCTCAAGCTAAATGCCAAAAAGTGTATAGTCATCACTTTTGGCAAAAACAAAGTGCCCACAAATTACCACATAGGTGGTAATCCATTAAGTACAGAAGAAGTAATTAGGGACCTGGGGACCCAAGTTGATAGCAATCTCTCATTTGACAACCATGTGGCCAAAGTGGTTAGAAAAACATTTTATATAGCCTACCTAATCATGAAGGGATTCACATCTAGATCAGGGGAGGCCATCGTGCCTCTTTACTCATCCCTCATCAGGCCCATAATTGAGTACAATGCCCCTTTTGGGATGTACCTTACCAGACACCTGCAGCAACTGGAAAGACCCCAAAAGTACCTCACCAAGAGGATCAAAGGGTTCAAACAGATGCCATATGCTGCCTGGTTAAAGAAACTCCAGCTCTCCTCAGTGGCATACCACCTGCTCAGAGGCGATCTGTGCCTGACATATAAAGCCATGTCCAACCTGGAATTAATGGACATGCTGCACCTCAGAAAATCCAAATCCCATCGAGCTACGCACTCGAGAGACTTGAACCTCAGCACTGAAATAAATAGGACATGCTGGAGGGACAGATTCATAACCCAGAGGCTCCCTTCACTCTGGAATAAAATCCCAGTCCAGGTTAGGCAGAGTCCCTCATTGACTCTCTTCAAGAGGAATCTTGATGAGTGGATGGGAGATCGTAGGTTTACCCCGGGTATCACTTCTGTGTCACTGTTAGACAGAAGCACAGTATACTAACCTCGAAAAAGGGCATAGCAAAATTAATTTAAAATGGGTGGCGAAAGCCAAATACACTCTGGATAGGCTTATAAATGCCCTAGGGCAGATAGCCTAGTATGAACCTATGAACCTATAAACATAGCATATATTAACAGCCTCACTATGCTACTAAACTAATGCCAAAAAACTATGACATTATAAAAAAGTCAATATTTATCTAAGAACTGAAGCTAACAAACAATAATAGTCAGACTGCCTATTTAGAAAAGCCTGCAAAAACTACATAAAGTCCTACTCAATAAACAAACCACGAATTCAGAGAACTCCACTGAAATAATTGGGAAATATTTATTCCACTAAACCAAACAACCTGCTTGGGAGAAAAGCTCCACATCAACAAAATCAACATATACATATATAGGTTCATAGGTTGATAGGTTGGTACTAGGCTATCGACCATAGGGCCTATACAAGCCTAGCCATAACAATTTCCTGGATATTTCTTCCCACACTATTTACTTTCCTGGACCCCTGTCTAGCAGGGTGACTGATGTGATCGCTGGGGTGAATTTCTTTTCTCCTATCCAATCGTCAAGGTTCCTTTTGAAGAGGGACAAAGAGGTGCTCTGCTTGACATGTATGGGCAGTCTGTTCCAGACTCAGGGGAGTCTCTGGGTCAGGAACCTATCCCTCCAGCATGTTTTGTTTATTGTGATGATTCATACAATGGAAAGTACATAGAAATTAAACATTTTCAAGAGTAAGAGACAATTTATCAGTAGAGACACATATGTGACATTTATATGCTTTAAAATAGCTTTTAAGAACATAAAAGCATAGAGAATTTACATTGATATTATCAACAGTTGTATAGAATGAAGAACCTTTTGTAAAATATGAATGATTAAGTCTGATCTAGAGGAAGCATTGCTTTGTTAGCACTGTCTAGTTCTATACTGATACTGATGCATACAAGTGTAAGAGGTAAGAAAAGTGGGAAAAGAGATGTTTAGAGTGGAAAGTTAAAGCTCAAAAGGGTAAAGAAAGAAGCAGGTAAAAAGAAGGGAATAGGGTTAGAGATAGAGAAGGCAATGGTTAAGATGAGTATATGTAAAGAGAAGGGAAGGGAAATTAGATTAAGTACTCAGAAAGTATTAAGATGAGGAAGGAGCTGTAGGGGGGATAAGGGAAGGACAGGGGGTTGGATGTTAGAGTATATGTAAGATGATATTGTTAGTCTGGGTTGTAGCAGGAGCAGAGCCAGGAGTTGACTAAACGGTCCATGAGAATAGATTTGAAGTTTAAATAGTTTTCTGTTTGGTTTGTATTATGATTGAGTTTCATAGTTTGCAACATAGAGCAAAGAGAATCATTGGTAGAGTGTAACGATTTAGTGGTGCTTATAAAGAATTTATCAGTGGGCACTTTTCCAGTTTGTGTATTATGGTATGAGCGGTCAGCAGCTGAGTAAAGTTAAGGTGGTGAGGGAGTTTGAGCCAATGTAATTGTGTGAAAACTGTGCAGTGCTGAGAGAAGGAAGAAAGAAGAGCAGAAAACTGTGCAACTTTGTTGTAGCAGGCTAACACTGTAGTTTTCTGGGTTTTGTGTAGGTTACTGAGAATTGTAGCGGCATAAAGAAGTGTTTGGAGAAATTATGCTGTTGCTATAGTTCTTCTAGCCCTGTTTCTGAGATGGTGAACTGCACTATAAAGCAAGACAAGTTTCAGGTGGTTTAGGATTGTGCAATAGGTTGGTCATATCTGAAGTTATCATCTATAGTTACATCTAGTAAGTTGGTATGAGGTACTCCGATTGTTGTTTTATTACTGGAGGTAGTGTGAAATGAGTTTATTAGGGCTGAGAGGTGGTTAGGGGTAAATAGCATTAGCTTGTGCCTTGTTTTAGGATTGAGAAGTAGATTATGGTTTGTAACAAGGTTGCGATAGTTGTAAAGGGTTCTTCAAAGTAATAAAGTGGTTTGTCTATGCCTGTTGCTGAGCATACTAAGGTGGAGTCATCTCCATCAGCTCCATTTTTGCATGTTTGGTGGCTGTAGAAAGTTTTGTTGGTGAATATATTAAATAGTAAAGGACTATTTATAGATCCAAGTGGTACACCCAATGGAAATGGCAGGAAGGTTGAGTAGTCATGTTCACATTTTACTGCTTACTGTTGGTCAGCTAAGGAGCTATGAAACCAGGCTAGAGCAGATTGGGAGAGATGGAGGGTGGAGAGTTCCTGTACTTATAATTGATGTGAAACTGCATTGAATGCCTTGGTAATGTCAAGGAAGGTGGATAAGACTAAATTACCTTTGTTTCTTTATTTATTTAAAATTAGTAGGGATGTGGTTCTGCTATGCTTTGGTCAAATATCATCTTAGCTATTTGATATAAAGTCATTTGTGATAAGGTTAAACAAGATTTGGGAATGAATACATTTTTCTAGTATTTTTGAGAGTGGAGGTAGAATTGCTACAGAACGATAGACAGATCAATGGATGTGCCTCCTTTGTGTCATGTTTTTTTACATAAAGTTGGAACTGTATTTTTCTTACTGGAGTTATTTGTAAGGACAGAGATGGGATATGCAAAGGGACCAGTGGTAATTCCAGTGGTAATTTATAGATATTCTCATGGAAGGTTGTAAGTGGCTGTGCTTTTTGACTTGAGTTTTAATAAGCATTTTTTTTAAATTATGGAAAGTAGAGACAGATTGAAAGTGGAATAGGCTTTGATAGGAGTTATTTGTGGTATTGTGTAGGTTGATTAAGGGTTATTATTAAGTAAGGACGGTACAGTATGGATAAAGTGGGAGTAAATCTGGCTCACTATGCTATCTGAATTGGTGATTGAGGGTGTTGTGGTGGGGGTGGGGGGGTGACCTTGGTTCCATAAATTGTTGATGCACTTGCAAAAACATTTTGGGTTATTTTTGTGATGTAGCTGTTGGTTTGTGATGTAAGAATTATTGTCAGATCCGATTTGAGGTTTAGTAAGGTTTCTAATCTGTTTGAAGGTTTTAAGAGACTTTTCTGTAGCTGACATATGTTCCATGCTTTGTACTTTGTTTTCATGAGGGCTTTAGTTTCTTTTGTAAAATGGGGGCAGGGTAGGGATTTATAAAATAAATAAATATATTTTACTGTTGAACCAATGATCTTGACTTCATGATGAATTGATATCATAAATGTTCTCAAATGTACAGGCATCACATGGTAAGCCATCATGTAGCCCCCGTACCAGTAATCCCTGTTAATCTTAATCCAGCCTCTGACTCTAGTCCTAACCCAGCACTTTACCTTACAAAAAACCTTTCTGTAACACTGCCACTATTCAGCCAAATTTGGTCTGAATGTGGTGCTAGGGTTTGTGGTGTATTCTCCAGATTCAGAAAGATTCTCACTGCTCAGATAGCTTGCTTACTGCAAACAGGTCCATTTATGCCACTGACAGAAAAGGATATTCAGATGCATCTATGACAATAATGAAGACAGCCTCATTACTGGCTCATTAGCATCTCTCTAAATTGCACTTTTTTAACACTAGCAATGCCAGACCTGTGATACTGTTAGTGTTTACACTGGTGGCTCACACATCCTGCTGCCAATGGCAACCCTCTGCATTCACAGAAATTCAAAACTCCCATGCACTTGCGTGCACACACACACACACACACACACACACACACACACACACACACACAACAACAAAACTCTCAATTCGCTATCTAACCCACAAGTGCAATAACCCAGGAAGACATGCAGTCACATAAACACATTCATCAAACTTGAAGAATACCCTTACAAATATGTCCACATACTTGTGCAGACTGCTTCCATTGCAGTGAATGGATGGCCACCATATTTAGATATTGTTAACTTTTTCCTTCAAACATGGACATTTATACAGCTGGACCTTGAACCACCTCAGACATACATGCTAACCCTAATTTTAATCCTAACCCTAGTCCTTACTTTAAAAACATTTCAGTATCATTAAACAAGACAGGCTTGAATACTCACTATGAACAGATGAACATACACACTGTCTTGCACACCACTAAATCTATCCCTTTATTTAACTCTAACTATAACCCATAAACAGTTGAGCAAACACATTTATCCCCTCCCTAACCCTTACTTTAACTGTAACCCTCAAACATTTGCATGTGCCCCCCCCCCCACACACACACACACATGAAATACCCACTTAACCATTATGAGCACAATCACAAAATGGTAGATCCCAAAATTAAAAAAAAAAAATTAAATGACATTTATACAAGGGAGGAATCTTTACCAAAATCTCAGACAACAAGCTATCTGCAATTGCTGAAATTCTGAGATTTTGACTAAACATACATTTGCTATTTTGAATAGATCTCTGATGAAATTGACCAAAACAAAATACATTGGCAAACATCATGCATGATCATGCATATAGAATAACAAAAAGATTGTCAAACAATAACTGCAAATGTAAACATCATTACATCTGCAATCATAAAATTAACTAGAAACACACTCAAAACACACACAAAAAGCAGTACATGTTTGTACACTGCATTATTAACTACAACTACACTGCACTCTGAAACTTAAACATATCCAGAAAACCACAGATCATCACAGAAATACTTCACTGTACCATAAGTAACCATTACACTAATATTTATTCCATTATCTTATACACTACTTACCATAAGTAAACTTCAAAAAAATCAAATTCCTTTTCTGTATAATGCTTTAATATGCTTCTTACAAAGGGGGCCCCGCCCTGTGTGTGTGTGTGTGTGTGTGTGTGTGTGTGTGTGTGTGTGTGTGTGTGTGTGTGTGTGTGTGTGTGTGTGTGAATTAAACTGCTTTTTTATTTTAAGGGGAGTCTTTATTGTCTTTTGAATCGTTCAGCCAGATTTGCCGAGTGACATTGTGTTCAACAGCAGTTAGCTTTTACTCTTCTATTCTCTTCCTAATCTATCCCTTCTTCCCAACCCTTCCTCCTTTATAGGTATATTGTATTGTTCCATGACCTTGTTCCATTATTTCTTCATCCTTTCCTTTTCTCCCTTCCTCATTTTCACTGGTTTCAGCTCTCTTCTTGTCATATCAATTAACTTTTTGTGTATCTACTGACATTCCTTTTCTTTTCTTCCAGTTTTTCAAGATTTTTGTTTTAACTTCTGTGGCTAGCAGCCATTATTTTCCCAGTTTTTTTCTTCCCATGTGTTTCTGTTCCATGTACTTCCCTAAACACATAAGGTCCATGCTTTTGTCCTTGCCCACATATGTTTATTCCTTTTTTGGGGCTTTTTTTCTACTCACTCATTCCCTTTACCTTCCTGAAATGCACATCAATCCACCTATTTTCCTATATTTTCCTCCCTTTAATTATCTTTACTCATTGTAACTTAGACAACTTCTGATTACTCACTCAGCCCTTTACCTTTATTTCCTGAAATTGCTTCTTATTTCTTCATATTTCCCTACTGCACACACGATAATTTCCTCTTACCAGGATCTTAGTTATTGTGTATCATTTATTATTTACAAACGTGTATTGTAATGCCATGTAATGATTATTGTGTATATTGTATTTGTGGCTCATATATATTTGGACTTATTTTTTAATGCTTTGTTGACTTTTCTCTCTGGGCCTCCACTAAAAATTGTTTTTGTACAAACTTGAACTTTCCTGGTAAAAAAAAGCAATAAATAAATAAATAAATAAATAAATAAATAAATAAATAAATAAATAAAAGTGCATCCCCTGTACATGAGAATTACTTCAGCATCTGTTTTCCTACACCTCCAGCATGCACCAATCTCTTTCCCTTCCATTTCCAGTCTTATTGGTGTGAGGTATCATCTATGTAGAGCTCAAAGTATCTGATTCTTTATTCCTTGTACCCATTGCACCTGTTTACTTATTTGGAGTATTCACTCCTATCCTACTTTTTCCTTATATCACTTAGTTTTGCCTCTTTCATTAACAAACCTCATATATTAGTTTGTTTTTCTACCTCTCCATATCCTTCCATCTTTTCCATGTTTCTTTCCCTTTGCCTTGTCACCTACTGTATTTTCTGGTCCAGATGTCTCTTACTATCATGTAGTTCCACCCTTCATCCTTTGATAGTCTGTAATCTTCCTGTAGCTTCTTTAAGATTTTAGATGTGTGGCCTCCTCTCTCTCTCTCTCTCTCTCTCTCTCTCTCTGATCTTATTGTATCCTGTTCACTCATATTTAGGTATCTTTTCATTAGCATTTCTTTCTCCCCTTCCTTTTCTCCTTCCTCTCTCCCCTGAGTCCTTCTTCACAACAGTCATCATAACATATTTCCTTGAGCTTTCATCACTATCTCATCTTTGCTCCTGATGTTTTCTTCACATTATCCTGTTTTATCACCTTGACATTGTGTTTCTCTGTCTTTGTCTGTTCCTGCCCAGAAAATGATGTTATTTGTTATGGTGTACGAGGATAAATGAAGTAGACCCCATACAACTTTTTCTGGTTAGCCTGAGTTTCTCTTTTTGAATTGTTTTTGACTTTCCTTTATACAGCCATTCATCTATTTCCTTTTGCGACCACTCCAGGCTTCTGTTGTTTGAGTTTATAACCGACTTCCTTAGCGTTTGTAGTACCTTAGGTAGCACCATTATTCTTATTGTTTGTATCCCTCCCAGCAGGGTACATGCCCTTTTTCCCAATCTAACATCTTTCTTATCTTTCTTTTGATGATTCCTATACCTAATTTTCTCAGCTGTAGTGCCCACATGCATTCTTTAGTGCTTGGGGAGTTTTGCCTTTCTTCTGTCTGCTAAGACCACTTTCCCTTTTCCCTTCCCACACTGTCCATTACCATTTTCTTCTTGTTGCAGTTAAGTCTTATTAACTTTACAAATTCCTGGAATATGGATAATGTTTCTCTAACTGATGTTTCCATATCCTATGATATTAGCATGCAGATATCTGCATATAACAGAAGCTGTGATTTTGTAACTTGTCTCCTTTCAATGAACCAATACAAAAAAATAAAAAAGAGCCACCAAGGAAGTCAAACGTCACCAAACAGTTTAATGAACACTAGCCAGACTAAGCACTTTCACTATAACATTCAAATGGCTTCTGCAGAGTCAATACAGACAAACCAAATTACTGTTATATAGTCTAAACTGAATGCATCAATAATTCAATTAACTTTACATTCAGATCAAGTTAACCCTGACTTAAGCATAACTTCATTTAAAATTGAAACCCTATAATAAAGACTTTAATATATAAATCAACAAAAGAACCATAAGCTCACATTAATACTAAATATTTCTTAAGAAAAAAAAAACAAACAAAAAGATAAAACAATAAGTAATGAATTTAAAATGTAAATTCAGTATCATTATAGCAGCAGCTTAAACCACTGCAGCCCCTTGCTTTAAGATAGGGGCAATAGAAATAAAATCATTTACTCCAGGCTTGCAACAAGCATTCAGTCTCAACTTCTATCTAGCTTTCCTTACTTCTAATTCTAATTTGTCACCATCCCTTACACTGGTATGAACGCTGTCGATGACAAAGAATCCAAATCTTTTGTAGTTAGGACACTCCAAAGTATGCAAAAATAAAGCATTATGTGTATTTTTGTTTTTAATGTTCCTTATGTGCTCAGTTATACGGTCTCGTAGTCTCCTGATGGTTTTCTCTACATAAAATCCTGAACAGGATAAACATATGGTCAGATAAACTACCATACTAGTGTTACAATTGCATCTACCCAGGCACCCTGTGGTGTGTTCGCATCCCCCTATAGCAACAATAGTATCATCATTAATGTTCTTACATACCTTACAAGCAACACATTTGTACATAAGTGATCTGTGTTCTACCACCTCTCTCCAAAATATTTTTGATGTTCCTACCCCTACTGAAGACTACTCTGGGTTGACACCCTAATTTATCTTTCATTTCATTGTCAAAATGTAACTCCCACAGTTTGTTAATATTGGCAACTAATTTTGGTGTTTCTTCATTATACTGTAGCACCAGTACATGTGGGACAAACTTAACTGGGATCTCTGTATTACCCATAACTGCAGCTTTTAAGATTGGCTTGAATGTTGTACTCCTTTTCACCATAATTATTACCCATAACTGCAGCTTTTAAGATTGGCTTGAATGTTGTACTCCTTTTCACCATAATTTCTTTCTTCACATTAAGGAGCAACCCCAACAAGTACTCCCTGTTCTTAAACATACCTATTAGAGTGAAAATCTCTTTGCTGAATAATTCATTATCACTGATATAATCTCACCATTTGCCCTTTCACTATACCCCTCCTTTGATGTACAGGATGACAACTGTTGTTGTGCAGCAACATATTCGAGTATGTTTCTTTTCTGTGGATGGTGCTAATGAATGTTCCTCTAGTGACATCTCTAATCAAATGAATGTCAAGAAAATCATACTCATCTAGGGACCATTTATATATGAATTCAAGGAAGGTGGTTGTGCCATTAAGGTATTCAATAAAGCTCATCGCTAAGTTTTCTTCCCCTCGCCATAAATCATAATGTCATCCAAAAATCTGACATATAGCACAATATTGGCCATAAAGGCAGAGGAAAATACATATCTTTTTTTCCATTCCAAGAGCACCAAATTCGCAAAGCTTGGGGCACATTTGGCCTCCATAGCCACTCCAGCTTCCTGATGAAAAAATTCACCATCGAACATTATATAGTTATTGGGCAAAACCACCTCCATAAATTCAACCAATATATTTGCTTTAGTTTTGTCAATTACCTTGCTACCCAATAACCTCTCATGAAAAAATTCCAAACCTTCCTTGTGTGGTATTACTGAAAACAAATTAACCACATTGACAGTCAAGAAACAATAGTCCATGTTGCCTGTGCTTACTTGTGTTAATAATTCTAGACAGTGCCACGTGTCCTTCAGGATATGTGGGGCCTCCCTAACTACTTGACTAACCCATCTGTCAACATATACTGCAATAAGCTCTGTTTTGGACCCTCTGGCTGCAACTATGGTTCTAAAAGGGGGGTTATGCACTTTTCTTAGGGTCTATATTATAACATAAAATTCTACAAAGATCGAATGCTATAATATCGAACCCTAAACACAGAAATCCAAAAACATCGAACAGTCAGAATAGAGAATTTTTTCCCAGGGAAAAAATTTGCTATTCCGAGAAACATACAAACAACACAAACACACACAAAAAACAAGCAATCCACACACACACATACACTTAAAATCCTACACCTAAATCTAAACTAAACTTTACATACACTACTAGCTATCCACTTACCTTAACCCAACCCTAACCCTAAGGTCCGTCACTATCGCACACTCACCTCACCTGTGCCCTAACCCTAACTCACTTAACCCGCCCCCTAACCCTAACCCTAACCTACACACAACGGCACACTTACCTGACCCGCCCTAACCCTAATTCACCTAACCCACTCCCTAACCTTAACCTACACACAATCACACACTTACCTGAACCCGACCCGTAACGTTCAACCTATTGAACGCTGAAAACAGCGAAGCCACAGCAACGGCCCACCAAATTCTTTCCCAGGGCTGTTTTCAGCGTTCAAAATTACAGGGTCGATATTATAACATTCGATCTTTGTAGAATTCGATGTTATAATATAGACCCCTTTTTTATGTGACTTTGGTACCCCAAACATTACTGGAGCACTAGATGTCTCTACAGTTAAAAACTTTAAATCACTTAAATCTGTACTATTTTGGAACAAAGCATCAAACAGAAAGCTATCTATTTTTGCATATTCTCTGTTTACCTCATTTCTCGAGGTCCTGCTATAGGTCGTAGAGTCGTTCAAAATTTCATACATTTTTAAAATGTAGTCAATATAAGACATTATAACAACACCCTCTCCTTTATCTGGCTTCATTACATGGTAGTTTTTATTACAGCCTACTCCTTCAAAATTCTGACCTCTTCATTACTTAGATTACTGACATTATTCTTTGTCTCTCTCACTATTTTCCTAAATTCTTGCTCAGATAATCTCTCAAAGGTAGTTATTGCTGGATGACTGGGGGGAATAAACATACTCTTATGTTGCAAACCTGGATTTCTATCAAGTTAATTTCAACCATTTTTAAAATCCATGCTTAAATTCAATTAACTTGTGTATAGTTTCAGACCAATAAGAACATTAGCAATGTCTGTTTTATCGCTAAGTACATCAGAAATTCCCTTTTTAAATAAATTAAAATGTCCATCACATATATTTAAGTCACTGAAATTGTATATATATAAACCTTCACTTTCTAATATATTACATTCCATTGTGTCGTCTGATACAGATTTGTTAAAATTCTGAAGAATTGCATCATCAAAATAAGTTTCAGCAACATTCATTTCAGTCAATAAAAGCCTCTCCTCCAACCTCGCTGTTGCCCCTGTTGAAATACTTCTTGTTCCTGATCGTGTGGTTGTTGTAATTCTGCCAGCCCCTCTAGGTCCCTTTCCCCCTGATTTTTCAGTCTTTCGGACCTCCTCAGTTGTTGTTCCTCCTGAGAAGAATGCTCATTACTTTCCACATTTTCATCTCCCCTTTCCTCTCCCATTACATAATTGTTCTGAACATTTTCATTATTAGGGGGACCTTTATTAACAGCAAAGTTGTCCCTTTGTTTGGACTGTGCATTACACAAATAAACCTTATTGTTTAAATAATCCATCCTATCTCTGTCTAATGTATGCTGTTTACTTTGTGTATTATCTTTTACAAAATTGTCAGTGTCTTTTAAAACTTTGTTATAATTAGGTTTTTATTGTTCAATAAGTAAATCAGTGGTTTAAATTGGTAATTTCATTCTGTAATAAAGCCAACTTACGTTGGTTGTTTTTTATATTATTATATCCATAAGCTCGAAGCCAGTTCTGTCAAACAGCCCTACCAATTCACGAAACACTGATGAACCCTCTTCTATCCCTAAGGGCTGCTTCTAAATTCTTAAACCCTTCAGAACTTGTTTTAAAGTCAATGACTTGGTTAAGAATGGATTATCTAACTGGAGATTTCTATATTTTCTACAGAGTTTTTCAAAGGAAACAAGCTGCATTTTAGAGACATTCCTTGATTCAGCTTGCCGTTGCCATTCGAGCAATCCACTTCAAAGGAACCAAACCACTCACTGAGGTCTGTTGTTCTTCCATTAACCCTAGTGGTGGTTTGATTGGTCTGTCTGTCATCCAGAGCCAGTGGTGTGTGTAATGTAAATAGTTCAGCTTGTGAACTCTTCAGGGTATTTGCTGCCACCTCCATCGCACTTCCTTCCATCACCATGGCTGTCAATCATTGAATGGACTGGTTCAGCTGAACTAATAATATTTTGATAATTCCACCAAGCTGTACACATCAGTAAAACTGCAACAGGACCGCAAAACAGCCTGAAAGGCTAATAAGCTTAGAACCAATACAAAAAATAAAAAATGAGCCACCAAGGCAGTCGAACATCACAAAACAGTTTAATGAACACCAGCCAGACTAAGTGCTTCAGCCATAAAATTCAAATAGCTTCTTCAAGGTCAATACAGACAAACCAAATTACTGTTATATAGTCTAAACTGAATACATCAATAATTCAATTAACTTTACATTCAAATCAAGTTAACCCTGACTTAAACATAACTTCATTTAAAACTGAAACCCCGCACTAAAGACTTTAATATATAAATCAACAAAAGAACCATAAGCTCATATTAATACTAAATATTTCAATGTCTCTCAGCATCGCTCTAACTTCATTGTTATTTCCTCTGTCAAGGGTGTAAAGAATTCAGGTGACAGTGGACACTCTGTCTTGTGTGTCTTCCTACTTTTGTTACCTCTGACAGCCCCTCACCCCCATATTTGAATATTATTTCTTCTTTTGGCTTGACAAATTTTGCCCTAACCTACTGCTGACCCCCCTCCCAATTGTCCTTTTCCCTAGCACTTTCCACAGGAATTTCCAACTAACCATGATGAAAGTTTTCTGCAAGTCAAAAATAATTACCCATTCTTTTGTTCCCTTCATTGTTTCTTCCTTGTACATGGATTGCATTAATCCTTTCCAGTTTGTTTCTGCCTTTCTCTGCTTAACAAATTCATCCTGACTGTCTTGTAGTATTTGCCATAATATTCCATCTATTCTTTCTTTTAATGCTTAGATGACTCAATAACTTCCTATATTTGTTTTTCACCTCCTTCCTTTGGAATGACAGACACTCTTGCCCTTATCATACATTTGGAGATTTTCCTCATTTTTTTTAATTCTGTCATATTCCTTCATGAGTACCTTCCATTGTTCTTTCCTACCCAATTTCTAAAACTCCAGGAGAAATCCATCTGGCCCACCCGCATTTCTCTAATGCTTTCTGTAGAAAGCTTCCATGACCTCTTCCACTGTCATGTCTGTATTCCTAATCTCCCTCTGTCCATGGTTCACTTTGTATTTGCCATGTCCTTGATACCATTTACAATTGTTCTGTTCCATCCCCACTGTCTGTCTTCCTGTGTATTTCTTCATATTATTCATTGAAGTCCTCTCTGATCTCCTTGTCCTCATCTGTAACTTGTTTCATTCACTCCATTCCATCTTTGTTTCAGTTTGCATTTCTTTGGCAACTTGTCTTCCTATTGTCTCTCCTATAGTCCAGCAATTTCCATGTTTCACAACCTTTGATGGAAATATCTAGAACTGTCTACTAAAAATTAAGGCTACTCTACTCCTTTCTTTCTTTCTTTGTTGTTGACCTCCTCCTTTGGATAGTTTTTGCTTAAAGTCTTCTCTTGTTCCTTCACTCACAGTAACACTATGTCCGCAAATCTCTTCAATATGACATCTATACTTTTACTTTTTCTCTTAATTGGATTTTAAGATTATCCCATGTTCTATATTATTGTCTTCAAAGATGGTTATTTTCCTCCTCCACCCCCCTTGTGAGCTGATCTAGATGTTCTTTGGCTGTTGATTACTCTCAGCCCCCTCCTCTCTTTGCCAGTGTATGAAATGCCTCTTTTTGGTGTGTGGTTGGCAGTCTATGTGTTCAAACACTTAATCTTGTGTCCTCCAGTTCCTAATTCTACACTGATTTTATTTGACATTTTTCTTTCTATTTGTAGCCTCCTGTTCATTTTCTTGCCTCTCCTTTGCAGTGTGCTTCATGACTGGATTTTTTTTACATTTCTTTCTCATAATAGATGGAGCAGTGGTGCAGTGGTAGCATTGTCACCTCACAGCAAGAGGTTGTCCAGTTCAAGTCTCGGCTGGAGTGCCTTCTGTGCGGAGTTTGCATGTCCTTCCTGCATTCGTGTTGGTTTCCTCTGGGTGGTCCGGTTTCCTTCCACTTTACAAAAACATGCATCTAGAACATTTCTCCCCGGGCCTCTGCAGAAAATTGGCTCCATTCCAAGTCAGACTTTCCGGTTAACAAATGTTAAATAAATAAATAATAGCTGTTTCTATCTTACCACCTGTCCCTATACCAATACTCATACAATCTAAACAAGAGCTGGTAACTGCATTATTGTTTTCCTTTCTCATGTATTCCTCCCCATTTATTTCCTGTTCTTACATTTATTCTATTCCTGCACTCAAACTTTTTTTATGGTTCAGCAATAGCATATCCATGCTTTGATTTCTGTTTCTGTCCCTGCCCTTTCTTAATTTGCATATTATATATGCAGTTCAATGTCTGTTTCATTCTGCGTTGTACTCTGGAATATATTGTGATTCTGGAATCTACCATACTTCTAGGAAACATTCACCCTTGGTTGTATGCTGACTTGTCTGCTGTGTGACTCAGTACTAGTTTTGCAGTGAAATTAATGTATTTCATGATAATCGATGAAAAGGAAGTATGATTTAACTTATATTTTCTTTCTTCTCTTGTTGCTTATTTTTTGATATTTCCCTTGCATCATGTTTCTCATGTTTCCTTGTGCTTCCCTTGTCTTTTGTTCTCCCTTTCATCATATGCACCTTTCCTTATGTGTCCATACATTCCATCTTTTCACTGTCATCTTCTTTTTTCTCTTCTGTTTGTTTTGCACTTTTATGCTCTACTCCTGCTTTGCTATACTTATCTTGCTTTTTCTTCTACTTCTAACCTGTCAAGAGTTCTGAAACCAGTTTTGGTTCAGCAGTGTAAATCCAAGTTCCCAGTCTCATTTGAGACCATACCATTTATTTTTCTCTCTGCTTCTACTTTGCCACAAACTTCTTGTTTTCCTGGTTTCCATTCTTGGTTTCTATAACTCTCTTATTTTCTTCTCCTTTCTCCTCATTCTACTGCCAAGCTGGTCTCTCTCTGCTTTTGACATTCTTGGGCTCCCCTCTGATTTCCCTTGCATAGGTACGTTCCTTTTCTTTTCTGACCTTCTCTGAGAGTATGTTGATATCACTCAAAATTTGTATGACTTCTCTCACACACTGTCTCTCTCTCTCTCTGCATAGATTTACTTGCCACTCCATTTCTTATGGGGAGTTTGAATTCACCTGACTTCCTCTTCATCAGCTGCTTCTGTTTTGGTCTACCCTTTCCATTAATCTTTTTTTTTGTCTTCCTAAGTGTGAAGACTGTACCTCAGTCCTTGCCAGTTAACTACTAAAATGGTGGGATATCCAATGCATGCTGCTTTCCCCATAACTTTTAGCTCCTGTATTTTTTGTACCAGTGACCTTCTTAAGGACTCTGGCATGATGTAAAATTTTTTCCTTCATTTTAAATACATGTACAAATGCCTAGCATATGTCCTGGTGGTATTTCCTGCTCCTCATATTCTTTTTGACTGTTTGGATCTTCGGTATTGTAAGTTCAGTGGTATTTGGCAACACAAAATGTTTTTACAGGAGGCTCAGCACAAACCCGTGTAAGTCAATTTGCAGTACTCTTTCCCATATGCCTGTTTCATTGAGATTATATCAACTTCATCTCTTCTCTGGATCTTTCTAGCTTTTTCAGTTTTGCATTCTGTTAAGTAAATATTTTTTCCATTTGGTTGTAGTCAAGTATTTCTACAGTCAGCAATGTTCTCTCAACCTCCAGAGATGATTGTCCTTATGTGCTGCTTTATATGCAGCCATCTGGTTTTCCATTTGGTCTTGTTTACTTATTTTCTTGATTTTTGCAAATTGTCACCCTGGGAACTGCTGTTGTTTTTCTTTTCTGCGTAGCTGTTCTTTCATGACAATTGTGTGATCCTGGATATATATATATATATATATATATATATATATATATATATATATATATATATGGGTCTACTACTAATTACCGACACGACGATTCCCCGACAGAAAACTCACCGACGCCAGATGACCGACAACACACAAACCCGACACAAACCCCACAACGCAAAACACCGAACACCATTACACCGACACACAGAACGTAAACAACACGCGACACTACATAGCATACACACTAGCCCTGACCCAAACCCTAACCCTAAGGTCCGACACTATCGCACACTTCACCTACCTGCACCCTAACCCTAACTCACTTAACCCACCCCTAGCCCAAGCTCCGACACTAACGCACACATCACCTACCTGCACCCTAACCCTAACTCACTTAACCCACCCCTAGCCCAAGCTCCGACACTAACGCACACTTCACCTACCTGCACCCTAACCCTAACTCATTTAACCCACCCCTAGCCCAAGCTCCGACACTAACGCACACATCACCTACCTGCACCCTAACCCTAACTCACGTAACCCATCCCTAAACTACAGTCCCTCACTAGCACACACTTACCTTACCCGAACCATACCTCCGACACGAACACACACTCACCTTTCCCACAGCCTAACCCGACATCCCACAATCTCGAGCACTTACCTGACCGCTCCTAACTCCGTCACCATCGCACACTTACCGCATCGCGATCATATATGTATATATATATATATATATATGTATATTTATGAATATATATATATATGTATATATATATATATATATATATATATATATATATATATATATATATATATATATATATAATATATATATATATATATGTATGTATATACATGCATACAATATGGGTCTACTTAATATGATTGATGCACCCAAATGTGAGCATTACTAACACAAAACTTCACAAAAAGCAACCTGCACAGCCCCGTCTAAATATATATATTCTGAGATAATAATATTGGGGAAAGGGCATGTTCTGCATCTCCAAGAATGTATGATCTCTCACATCTGTCGACCATTTGCACTGTGTAGACTAAACAGATCAACTTGACCAAACTGTGTAGACTAAACAGATGTTGATCAAAAGTGCATTTGTTCAAATTTCCTGTCACTATATAGATATATATCTATATGAGGTACTGAATGTTCGATCAACAAATGATCAACAAATGATCAAACTCAGTATGACAAACACTTTTACTATCAAACACATAAGGATTGAAACATAAAAGACTGCAAAAGGAAAACAGTCAATGTCCTCTTTCAAATGATTTTCCTATTGCTGTCTACAGACATAATTTGTCTGAATAGCGCTACCATTATATGGACATTTTTACTAAGGTAATTTATAGAATTGGAGTTAAAGGTAGGGGATATGTTTAGGATTACCATATAGTAATAATGTGGAACAGGTCAATTTGCTATCCTTGCCCCTAATCACATCCCTACACCTTACATTAGAAAAATGTACCCATAACACTGCCACTACCACTATTAAGACATCTCAGCCACACAACTTGTGGATAACACACACAAACACAAATCTAAATGGCATCCCTAAGTTAGCTCTGACTCTAACCTTAAACCAGAAACACTCACATATACACATGTACATTCCAAAGCCTTACCTACTTCTTAGTCTAACCTTAATCCAATCATATGTAAGCACATGTTCCCACAAACATTCCCACCATGTGCCTCACACTCACCCTCACAAATCCATCATTCTACACTCACACCATTCAACCACACATACACACATTTGACCAAACACATAACTCTGAAAATTATCCACCACACTCAATTCTTTGGGTGAAATAAACATTCAATGAAAGAAAAATAACCAATACATATCTATCTATCTATCTATCTATCTATCTATCTATCTATCTATCTATCTAGAGAGCTAGCTGTCTATGTACCTATATAATATATAATATGTTGTATGGGACATTCCGACCTGTTTAACTCCCTACTACATAATGCTTAAACTACTGACAACTGTATTCCACAATCTGGTATACTGTAGTAGTCTATTTTGTGACCCAGACATCAGTATTAATTTTTTTTTGGTGTGAGAGTATGCATGTAAATCAGGTAAAGCAGGCTAGTTGCTAACATAGTCAGTGGTCTCAAAGGTATCATAATTATCTTTGATATAATAAAGATTGCAGTACTGTAGATTCTGCCTCATTACCAGTTGTCTTACTTCATATTCCAATGCTGACATTGCAGGGCAGCACTTGTGGTGAAAAGGGCTGTATTAATGAGATTGTATGCCTTGAATAAAATGTTTAAATGAGGCTCAGTTGTGCTTGTTACTAGTAGTTCCTGGAGACAGCAGACATCTCATGGTATTTATTGAACAAAATGGGGGCTGTTTTTATTTAAACTATACTGAAATTGAAAATCATCCCAGTCCTCAAATATTCTCAGCATTTTATTATTTTACATTTGTCAGATTACAAAAGTAAAAGATAACATTTGCACAATAACTTCACATCACAGAATCTTTTATTTATTTACTTGGTAGGCATATCCTAATGAAATCATTATATTACTACCACTTTTTTTCTATCTGTTTTCTTTTGTTTCTAATGTATTGGCTTTTAATAAATGACAAAACATATAATGAGAAAAAAAAACTTTAAAAACCAAACACAACTATTTAACTAATTTTACAAAATCCCACAACAAGATTTATTTGAATAATCAAATGATTAATACTTTTGAAGTAACTCATTTAGTTTTTGCCAAGATGTACAATGAAAAGTAACATTAGAAGTTTTCATTTTTATAGCCAACAATTCATTTTTCCATAAATTTTTACCCAAATATATGAATTCAATAAAGGGTGGGATAGTTTTACTTTTCCAATGGTTTGTAATAACTTTATTAGCTATAGCTAAAATACACCAAAGAAGAGGTACTTGCAATGTTGAAATACACTCAGGATCTAGAGCATTAAATAGAATCAAAGAATCAGTGATGATAAATTCACTAGACCACAATGATTGAAAAAAATGTTAAATTCAATACAAAAGGGAAATATTTTAAAATTTAATACCATATGAATCCATCCAGCATCTAAAACTTTGCCACATTTCCAACCTCTAACATTTTGTGTTTTGTAAAGTA
Source organism: Protopterus annectens (assembly GCF_019279795.1). Classification (NCBI taxonomy): domain Eukaryota; kingdom Metazoa; phylum Chordata; order Ceratodontiformes; family Protopteridae; genus Protopterus; species Protopterus annectens. Next base: position 1,740,043,619 of record NC_056741.1, on the reverse strand, counting down.
AAGAAATGTTATGAGGAGTTAAAAAATTCTACATAACTATTTCCATGTAAATATTTTCTAATAAATGGAAGATTTTAAGATTATTTTTTTATTCACAGCAGAAAACACCTTATCGTTAAAGTTTGTAGAATAATTCAAATAGGCCATATCTGGAAGAGTGAAATCAAATTTAAAATGTTATATATTTTAGACAAAATTGATTTACTACTAGTTAAAATACTATTTATACTAATTAAAAATTGTAAAATTTTTGGGTAAGGTTTTATAAATGCATCAAATAATCATTTTCTCCTATCGCTAACAAATTCTTAACAGCTTTGTATACTTAACCAATTATTTTTCCCTAAAGTATATCGAGATAAAAGATAATCTGCAGAATATATTTTACTTCAATTTAAAAATCGATGCCAAAAGATTAGACTACTACTTTTAAGATCTAACATTTTATTCACATTAAAGGTATATAAACATTCCTTTGTATAAGCTATATGAAATATTAAAAATAAAATATCCTTAACTATATAATTAGAATTCATATATTTCTTAAAAGACAGAAGTATATAAATAACAAGGGGAACAGTAATATAGATATTACCATTCTAAATACAAAATTCTTTTAGGATCCAATAAAATTTATTTAAGGCAAGTTGTGTATATGATTCTTTTAAAATTTTATTGTTAACAGGCAAACATTTTTCATGTAGTTATTTCCATTTTGATTCATATGAAGAGTTTAACCATTGAGCTATTATTTTAATAATGACTGACTTAGTATAATTCTATATATGGAAAACCTATACCGCCTTCACCAAACTTTTAGCATGCTATTCAAAAGAAATTCTTGGTTTATTAGGATAACATAAAGATTTAAGAAGAATAAAATGTATTTTTTAAATAAATTTAGATGGGATAATAATTAACGATTGAGTATAAAATCATTTTTATTAACGTAAGACAATCTTCCATAGTACAGAATATTGTATTCCTCTTAGTAATTAGCTGGGTAACTATATAAATTAAAATATTATTATTTATTAGCACTGAATCTTTACAATTATTGGTGATAATAATTCCAAGATATTTAATTTGTGTATTATCCCACTTAAAATGACTTTATCTTTTAATGAATTATTTGATTTTTTATTAATGAAAATAATATGTTTTGTTATGATTAAAAGACAAACTTGAAATTTCTTCAAAGTTTTTAAATTTGTATGCCATCAGCTGTTGAACATTAAAAATGCTATTTTCAGCTCAAAACTTTCCAAATATTTCTAAATACGCAACACTCTGTAAGATAATATATTGAAGTAAACATAGCATATAAGGCCTTATCATTAAAAACAGATAAACCAAATGTAAATCTGACCAAAGAGCATCATTCAAGCTCAAAATGACCATCCAACATTACAAACCTAATATTTCACCCGACTTCACCCATAAATCTAAGGGTTATAAGATTTGAATAGAAATATTACTATTTATTTCCTTTACAGGATTAATGTCCCCTTTTTTAGATTGTTTTTATTCAAAATGAACATTGTTATTCTATATATTTTTTATTAGTTTATGACTGCTAACATATTAGTTACAGGAACCACATATCTTATCTAATTTGCCTCTCCCTATTTCCTAACTAATCTCACAAATCAAAAAAAAAGTGTTATGACTTATACATGTTATAACTTATTATACTAATTTCCATTTTATATCACTATAGAAGTAGCTGTTATTTGCAAATTGCTATGAATTCTTATAGAATTACATAGACTGCTGAAACTCTACCAACATTCAATTAATACTTCCCTGCTTATTTACTACTCATTATTTTAACATATATTACAAACCACACAGAGATGTAGCGTATCTAAAAATCCCCACATGTATACTAGTTTAAACTTAATCTAAATTGAATAAAACTAATTATAAAAGAAAAAATTATAAACTTAAGCTATTACATTTTTAAGGAATTTCAAAACAAATACATTTAGTCATAGTTAATAAATGTATTCCAAAATTCAATATATTTAGAAATAAATTTCCTATTAACATAGAAAAAGAAATGTATTTAAAAGCATTTGAGCATTGGCAAATGTAATTAGTTAAATAAAAAGTGATTGCTTATCAAGAAATCTAAATAACGTACTGTATTATAAATGAAATAGTCACTCAAAGTACAGCTCACACAAACATATTACTTCTAATGAATAAATAGACTGTTGGCAAATTACCACTTTTAGTATAATAAAGAAGAAAGGATGATTAATTCCATATAAAAACCTTTTCAAAAGAAGTTCAGTCTTCATTTCCTTTTCATAAGCTGTCTTCGTTAATAATCTCAACATTCTGAGATTAGTATTTCCTACTGACAGGAGAGTCAAAGGTCAAATAAATCATTTCTGCCTACAGAAACAGCTCTTTGCAGAATCCAGCAGCCTTTGCAAGTAAATAATTCCTCACGACACCTTATAAAGGCTAAAATTAATGTTAATGAACTTTGAGCAGGAAAGACAACATCTTATTAGTTCACTTTTAAATCAAAGAAACTTTGTGACTGAATTGTGTGAGCAACAATTGTAGAACAGACCGTGTGTATGTAACCTTAAGAAGCATTTCCAGATGTAAGCATCTGCATATAAATAGTGAGCATGTACAAGCAGCAGTGCCATCTTGAGACAACAGCCAGAGTGTTAGCATGTGTGGTAGTCAGTCTGTTTATAAGTTTAAGTTGAAGTTACAAAGCCTCATTTCTGATGTGCTTTTGTGTAACAAAGCTGCTTGAAATGAACCCATAGCAGTTCATCTGTTTTATCCTGACCAGATGAGTGACATGGTGTCAGAAGTGGGATAGAGAGTGCAACTTCTTCAAGCCATGAGGTGCAAAGTTGAAAGTGAAGACCGATTGAGGAAGTTGAGTGATACAGAGCTGAAATGATCAAAAGGGACAAGAATGAACTAAAGGCAACAAAAAACTTGCACTAAAGATTTGTTTTGCAAAGAAAATTAAACTGAGCATTTCTAACACACGACACATTATTAATCAAAAGAGTAGCACAAAACTTATTATTAATCAAACAAAAGGCACAAAATGCATTACTAACTAAATGAAATATTCAAAACTATGATATCTGATAAAAGTAGCAGAGATATTCATATGGGGCTCAGAATTACATTTGCTTTGCATAACGAGCACGTTTAAAGTAAAATGGGCACAAGAAAAGTATAAAGAGCACAATAAGAGATTAAATGGGCATAATAATAATAATAGCTAGTACAATAAAAGGACAAAATAAACTTAAAAAGCAAAGTAACTGCATACTTTTTAATAAATTACTGTGTTTTGGGCATAAAGTACTATTTTGCATTGGTCAATGTCATTCAAAGCATAACTAGATTTGTTCAAAGTACCCCAGAGTGTGCAAGGTGTTTCAGAGTGCATGCCTTATTATGGTGCAATTATTTCAAAGAGTTTGCTGTGTGCAAAATACAATCATATTACCAGGTACAGTCAAAGTGCAGCCATTTTGAAAAAGTTTCTTGTGCTGTGTACATTTATTCACAGAGTGGCGCCATTTCAGTGTTTCTTATACTGCATAGAGTTATTTCACAAAGTACAGCCACTTTGAAAGGTTCTTGTGCTGTGTACAGTTTATTTGCAAAGTGAGTTCATTTTGAAGTGTTTCTTACTCTGAGCTTCTTCTGCTATGTACAGTTTATTCGCAAAGTACAGTCATTTCAATGTATTTCTTGCACTGATAAGGAGTGGTTTCACAGAGTACAGTGATTTTTCAAGTATTCTTGTGCTAGGAGACTTATTTGGCAATGTGTAGTTGTTTCAAACAGTCTGTTGTGCTATTGGGCATAATTACAAATTCTTGCATAAACTTCTGGCATATATTTATGTGTGTGTGTTCGTATATAATTCCAAGCACCTACAATACTTTGAGTTTATATGGCAGAGGCATTTTACATATCCAGTCCACTTGTATTTGATAATAGTATTGCAGAGAGGTGGAAAGTATTTGAGCAGGAATATGATATTTTCATACAAGCTGCTTTTTCTGACAAAGATGCATGTACAAGTGCATTCATTTTGATTAACTTAGCTGGGTCAAAGACCATTGAGAGAGAGAGCACTCTTTTTTGTGTTCACCAGCAGTATATGCAGGAGAAGGAGAAAACTGCTATATTGTTGTACCGGCTGAATCAAGGGAAGACTGTGAGTGTTTGAAATGTAAATTTAGAGAAATGTACAACTCCCAGACAAATGTTACATTACAGAGGCACCTATTCTATACAAGAGACCAGGAGCCAGGTGAAACCTTTGCAGCTTATATCATTGACTTGAGATGTAAGCCTAAAGCATGCAGATTTGGTGACTTGAAAGATGAGTTAATAAAGGACAGGCTTGTGTGTGGTGTTAATAGTATTGCACTGAGAAAGATTTTGCTTTGTAACAGTGATTTAATGTTGAGCAAAGCCAAAAAAATTCTCAAATCCATGAGCTTGCAGAAAGACACACAAGTATGCTTACAAATGATAAGAGCTTAGTTTCAGCAGCCTCTAGAGCAAACATAGATAGCTTACAACACATGGCAAGCAGAAGCAGGCCTAAGCATATGGCAACTGCATCCCCTACAGGTTCCCCTGGGAGGCCCTGTAACTTTCTAGCAAGTTACAAGACTAGCTCAGCAAAGCAGACATGCTCAGTGCAGTATAAGTGTGAGTCAGCAAAACCTAAGTCAAGTCTTATTGTTAAATGTCATAAACCACACATTGAAGATCATAATTACACCACATGAATAGTAGATCAATGAAATTTCCATTCTGATGACAATGCACCTGACATATAACATTTTGACTAATATAAGGAAGAAGCTGACAATGAGCTGTGGTCTAGAAGAAAAGATTAATGTAACAGAGCTGGTGACAACTATCTAACTAACAATAAAATTATTCCTCCGGATTTCAACATACTCAAAATGGTCAAAAATGTTAAAAGAGCAAATGTTATTTCTATTATTAAAAAAATAACTTAGAAATAACTTCAGCCCATCTAAATATCCCAACATTTAATAATACTGAACTTCTGATTGCATACCTCACAGTCAATCAAAAGAAATCTATATGTATCTCAGCAGTATATATTTGCCCAGGCAACAAAATTACCACAGCTGAAAATATCCTTCACAGGATATCTGACAACATCCCCCTGGAAACCTTAATCTTGGTGACCTAAATATAGACTGGCAATCCATGAACAGCAACAAACCCAGTGAGTCTATTCACCTATTTGGCTTCACCCAACTACTAATCTCCACCAGCAGAATAAACAAAAGCACTAAGAAGCAGCCCAGACTGGACTGGAGAGTGACAAATAATGTAATATAAAATCTTCGGGTTGCTTACCAGATACCATAAGTGACTACTTCCCAACCTATGTAATCAGACAACAACATGGTTCACCCAAACAAATAATCTATAAATAGGTAAGCAGTTTAACCAAATTTGACAAAGACACATTTACTACAGGCCTGCCCTACTAGAAATGGAATGTATTAAGAGTAATGCCCCTATATGAATCAGTTACTTGCTTCAGTTACACCTTACTGGAAATGCTAAATGATTTAGCAACAGTTAAGACAAGAAGGGTAAAAACTAACAGCATCATGGCTGACATAAGAAACAAAACAGTTCATACTGCCAAAAGATAAAACATGAAAAGAATAGTATAATAGTAAAACACAATATACCTACCACCATTTTATTTACCTTGTTAAATCTGACAAGAAAACATATTACTGTTATCTCCAATAAAAACACCAAAACAACCCAAAGCTTTTTTGGTCCTCTCTAAATAAACTATTACACCCTGGCCATACCACTATGCCCTGTCCTTCTATTTCATCCAACAAAGAGTCCACTGCCAGTCAGTTCAGCACTCATTTATCCAGTCAGTTCTATCACTACTCAAAGACCACCTCACTTCACCCCTCTAAATTCCATCTATACTTGTAAGCAGCACTGTATTTTAGTTTTCAGCCTGCCACAACATCAACCATAAAAAATACAAGCCAAATTAAAAGCAACAACTGCAGTTGCAGATAACATTCCCACTGTGTTCCTTAATATAGGTGCAGTAGCACTAGCCTTCCCTGTCTCCATTCCGATCAACCTGTCAATAAATGAAAATTATGACTTATCTTCTTCTTCTTCTTTCGGCTGCTCCCGTTAGTGGTCGCCACAGCAGATCAACTGTTTCCATTTCTTCCTGTCCTCTACATCTTGCTCTGTCACACCAACCACCTGCATGTCCTCTCTCACCACATCCATAAACCTTATCTTAGGCCTTCCTCTATTCCTGTACCTGGTAGGTTCATCCTTAACATCTTTTTCCCAATATACTCTGCATCCCTCCTCAGCACATGTTCAAACCAGCATAATCTTGCTGGTCTCAATACCCTCTTGTAGACCTTCCCTTTCACTCTTACTGGTACTCGTCTGTCACAAATCAGTCCTGACACTCTTCTCCACCCATTCCATCCTGCCTGTACTCTCTTCTTCACCTCTCTTCCACATTCACCATTACTCTGAACTGTTGATTCCAAGTACTTAAACTCATGCAACTTCGCCACCTCTACTCCCTGCATCCTCACCATTCCTCTATCCTCCCTCTCATTCACACATATATATTCTGTCTTAGTCCTGCTGACCTTCATTCCTCTTCTCTCTAGAGCATATCTCCATCTCTCCAGGGTCTCCTCCACCTGTTCCCTACTCTCACTACAGATCACAATGTCATCTGCAAACATCATAGTCCACGGGGACTCCTGTTTGATCTCGTCTGTCAACCTGTCCATCACGATTGCAAATAAGAAAGGGCTCAGAGCTGATCCTTGATGTAATCCCACCTCCACCTTAAACGCATCTGTCACTCTCACCGAAGACCTCACCGCTGTCACACTACCCTTGTACATATCCTGTACCACTCTTACATACTTCTCTGACACTCCCGACTTCCTCATACAATACCACAACTCCTCTCTAGGCACCCTGTCATATGTTTTCTCTAAATCCACAAAGACACAATGCAACTCCTTCTGACCTTCTCTGTACTACTCCATCAACACTCTCAGAGCAAACATTGCATCTGTTGTGCTCTTTCCTGGCATGAAACCATACTGCTGATCACTAATCATCACCTCCTTTCTTAACCTAGCTTTCACTACTCTTTCCCATATCTTCATGCTGTGACTGATCAGTTTAATCCCTCTGTAGTTACTACAGCTCTGCACATCACCCTTATTCTTAAAAATTGGTACCAAAACACTTTTTCTCCATTCCTCAGGCATCCTCTCACTTTCCAAGATTTCATTAAACAATCTAGTTAAAAACTCCACTGCCATTTCACCTAAACACCTCCATGCTTCCACAGGTATGTCATCTTGACCAACAGCCTTTCCATTCTTCATCCTCTTCATAGCTATCCTTACTTCCTCCTTGCTAATCCACTACACTTCATGATTCACTATCTGCACATCATCCAACCTTCTCTCCCTCTCATTCTCTTCATTCATCAACCCCTCAAAGTACTCTTTCCATCTGCTCAACACACTCTCCTTGTTTGCGAGTATGTTTCCCTCATTATCCTTTATCACCTTTACCTGCTGCACATCTTTACTAGCTTGGTCCCTCTGTCTAGCCAATCGGTACAGGTCCTTTTCTCCCTCCTTAGTGTCCAACCTTTTATACAACTCTTCATATGCCTTATCCTTAGCTTTTGCCACCTCTCTCTTTGCCATGCACCTCATCTCCTTATACTCTTGTCTACTTTCTTCATCTCTTTGACAATCCCACTTCTTCTTCGCCAACCTCTTTCTCTGTATACTCTCCTGTACTTCTTCATTCCACCACCAGGTCTCCTTGTCCTTCTTTCTCTTTCCAGATGTCACACCAAGCACCTTTCTAGTCATCTCTCTTACTAGCTCTGCTGTAGTTATCCAGTTATTCAGTAAGTCTTCACTGCCACCCAGTGCCTGTCTTAACTCTTCCCTGAACATCACAAAGGAGGTACTGCAACAGAGTTAACAAACTATACACCTATTGCTATCCTATCACTCCTCTCAAAAATCCTTGAGAAATGTATTCACTCTCATCTTATTTAACATAACCAAACATAACCTCTCTCCACACGCAACATGGTTTCAGGCCCAACCACAGTACTACTACTGCCCTCCTTAACTTCACCAACATAGTAAACAAATACAGAAATGAGGGCAACCTTGTTTCTTCACTTTTTCTTGACTTTCCAAAATATTTGATATAGTGTCCCACCAAAAGCTCCTTCTTAACTTGCAACTATAGGTCTCACTTACCCCTCCCTCCTGGTTACACAGTTATTTATGCAGTCATCTGCAGGCAACAAATGGCAACAAAACTTTCACCATTTCAACCATTCTCTGTTGGTATTCCTCAAGGGTCAGTACCCAGCCCCCTTTTATTTAATATTTTCATAAATAAACTCTGCAATGCTTCAACACTTGCCACTCTTGTACAATACATGAATAATTATCCCTTTTCTGCTCTGCCCTATCCATAACAAAATTACAGGAAATCAATTAAGAATCTTTCACTGACATTGAAATGTGGCTACAAATTCTAACTTGCTGCTTAATGCCAAAAAAGAACAAACGTTTGCTATTTATGGAAGTGATAATGCTCAACTGGATGTGTATTACTGTATAAATAATACCCGCAAAGGGGTGTTATGAAGTCAGAAACCACAGGCTTAGAGAATGAACTACATGTAAAGTTGCTGTGTTTTACTACTTATTTATTTTTATAACTATATTATTTTATATATTTTTAATGTAAAAGAGTACCTCTGCCTATTGTTTCAAACTAGCTGAAACAAATTATTTTATTCAAGCAACTTTGTAATGTTGTAAGAGTATTATTCCACCTTTATTTTAGGCTTTAATCAATATTTCTTGAGCAAAGGGGTTGATAGGTATGCAGGAGGTATGTATACCTCTTAACTGCTGCTTCCACTAGTCGATCTAGCTCAATCTCTCTGTCTGACACACACACATGCATGTGCGCACACATACACACACACACACACACACACACACACACACACACACACACACACACACACACACACACACACAGAAACACAGTTGTGGTTCAGAAAATGAATACTGACACAAGTCCTGTTATTCAAGCAATTTTAGTAATTTTATAAGAGCAATAGCTCTTTTATTTTTGAGCTTTTGCTCCTCTTTTATTTTAGGCTTTATCAAGATTTCTTGAGCTAAAAAGTTGAAAGGTATGCATACCTCAACTGCTGCTGCTGCCACTGCTCAATCTCTCTCATTCTTTACACACACACACGCACACACACACACACACACACACACACACACACACACACACACACGCACGCACGCACACACACACACGCACGCGCACGCATGCACGCCCGCATGCACACACACACACACACACATACACTTAAGCTCTCATGCACCAAAAACACATACTCACACACACACAGAAACATAAACACATATACACAAACACACACAATCAAGCACTTTTCTTTCTTTTTTATGTTTTTTTTTTTTTACTTTTACACTCATCAAACAGCAAAAACTCTGCTTAGTGAGTGTAAAATAATGGTAGAAATTAGCTTTCTTTCAGTCAGAGCTCCACAGCAGTGTAATTTGATGTGCCAGACCTGTTTTTCAGCTGGCATTCCTCGTACATTAACTCCCTGCTGGAGAACAGCCAAATCAATATACTAAGGAAAGGTAGAGTGAATAAAAAAACAAAGCTAAAACAAATTTTCACCCAAATAAAAAAAATACCACTGATGAAGGAAAAACTTTTATTCTGTTACGTGCTTTCATCCAAAACAGGACTTCATCAATATAAATTATTATATACCATTACAGTATTTAAACTCCAACCATCCAATGAAAAAGTGATAACAATAGGACAATTAACCAATTATCTATATACTTAAGGAAACACTGTTTAAAGTATACAGAATAAAGTAAAACATCATATAAATTATCAAAATACATTATCTAACATTTTTTTATGGTTTAAAAACATTTAATATTTACAGTTCCATTCAGCCTGGGAAATGTATCTGCCTGCAATCTGATTTGCCATAAAGTTTCTTTCTTTTCAAGAATGTTGTTATAGCAACCTCCCCTATAATTTCAAGCAGTGTTTTCCAAAACAGAAAATAAAAGTTTTTAAAAGAAGGACAAACTTGAGTGTGCTTAAACATAGTGTTATTTTTGTCTTTTGTTTTAATAGAGTTTAAATGCTCTTTCATTCTTTTTGATAATTTACAAGTAGTCATACCTACATAGAATGCCTTACAATGTGAACAAATAGAAATATACACTAATCCCATGGAATTGCAGTTGAAATGTTTTTTGATCATAATGGATCTATCCAGGTGTGGCAAAAAAAATATTTGGTCCTTCCATTACAAAACTATATGTACTACAAAAATCACATTTAAACATGTCCTCAGCTTTAATAGTATGTAAGGCAGGTACTTTAGTATTTTCATATTCTATGTATTGTTTCATTGCTTTAATCTTTTTAAATATTAAACTAGGAACATAACTAATAATTTTTGTAACTCTGGATTATCCTTAAGAATCTTCCAGTTATCAAGAATAACATTTCTGATACAGAAATTATCAACTGTGATTTGCAAAACAAAACTCATCTTATAATTAATGTTTGCTACACAGGACACTTGCAGGAATACCTGACAACAAAATAGGGGGACAACACTCTCTCCTTTTTTTCATTATTTAATTTTATGTGACCTCTAATCTGCTTTGTTTATACCCTGTAATACAAAATCATCATCATCATCCCATTTTTCCCATTTTACATGGGGTCAGGGTATTGTATTAACTGTCGCCAACTCTCTCGATTCAGTGCCACTCTACTGCCTTCTTCAACACTCATGCCTGACTGTCACAGATCTTCTTTCACACAATCCATCCACCTCTTTGCTGGATGCCCTCGCTTCCTCTTACCTTCTTCCTGTCTGTCCCAAATCTCCCTCACCAGATTGTCTTCTGCTTTTCTACACATGTGCCCATACCATTGTAATCTGTTTTCTTTGATCTTTTCTGCAATTGGAGCTACTTTGGCTTCTGCTCTTATGTCCTCGTTTCTTTGCCTGTCCCGCAGTATGCATCCTACCACCTTTCTCAGGCACTTCATTTCCATCACCTCTAGCTTCTTCAACTGTTCTGCCTTTACTGCCCAGGTTTCTGTACCATACAGTAGTACTGGTTGCACGACTGTCTTGTACACCTTACTTTTCAGCTTCTTTGGCATTCTTCTGTCATATACTACACCTGATACTCTATGCCAGTTGGCTGCAGCCCCTCTGATTCTAGCTTTGACCTCTTCATTCAGACTACCCTTCTCCTCAACCACCCCTCCCAGATACTTGAGGCTGTTTACCTGTTCCACTATCTTCCCATCTTTCTCTATTCTCAGCTTCTTCTGATTTCCCCAATCTGCTGCCATTACCACTGTCTTATCTGTGCTTAGTTTCATCCCATGTGCCTTCAGATTTGCATTCCATTCTCCTATCCTTTGCTCAAGTTCTAGATCAGAGTCTGCCTGTACTGCCACATCTTCTGCATACAGCAGCTTTGTTGCTCTGACCCCTCCAACCTGTTTGCTGATGTAGTCCATTACCAGTATGAACAGCAGTGGGCTCAGAGCTGAACCCTGGTGTACACCCACTCCCACTGGGAACCCCTCAGTGAGGCCAAACACTGTTCGTACTTGAGTCACTGGGTCCTTGTACATAGCCTGTACTAATTCTACCAATGTTTCTGGGACTTCAAACCACCGCAGTACTGTCCAGATCAGCTTTCTTGGGACCTTGTCATATGCTTTCTCCAAGTCTAGGAAAGCCCAGTTTGACTCTCTCCTTTTCTCTAGTTTCTTCTCAAGAATCTGTCTCAATGCAAACATCGGGTCAATTGTGCTGCATCCTGATCTAAATCTGAACTGTTCATCTCCCATCTTACATTCTACTATTCTGCGTATCCGTTTATCAATCACCATCTCCAGAACTTTCATGCAATGTGGTAGGAGTTTGATGCCTCTGTACTGTCCACAGTTGTGGATGTCCCCATAATACAAAATATATCAATTAATTCATGAATATCATCTAAAAATGTCTGTTCTTCCACTGTCAACCTTGAAAGTCTAATCATCTATCCATGATGTATGTTATTTATAATAAAACTAGGATGAGCACTCATATAATGTAAATAATTGTTGGAAAAACATGTTTTTCTAAAAATCTTACTTGAAAATCTACCACTGTCAAAATCTCAAGTGACAAAAACAACCAAATAAGGTACACTGTGACCCACTTGCCCCCCAAAAAACTAAAAACTCTGTACTAGCCTTCAACTCTCCTACAAAGTGTTCAGTGTCTTCCTTAGATTCTTCAGTAACAGAAAATAAATCATCAACACATCTCTTGTTTAAAAATAATATGTGTTACTTAGAAAATGTTGTGTTAATTAAAATCCGGGACTCCCACCTTCCCATTACTAAATTAGCAAAGGAAGGTGCTACTGTATCCCCATCACAACACGTCTGAACTGCTGATAATATTTACCATTGAAAAATAAAAAAAATTTTTTCCAACATAACCTTTGTTATGTTGGAACCAAGGTACTGTGTACATATTTTGTGAATAAGCTTTAGTGATAAATTTAAGAGTTATATATTGACAGACTGAGGTATCATTTGCACTGTGAGTATATGACTAATGCAGTTATTGTAATTATAATGATTATAATAATCCCTTTATAATTATTATTATTATTGTTAAAATATTTTCAAAATATTTTCATAATATTTCAACAATATTTTGACATGGGCACACAATGAATAGGTTTGATAATATTTATATAAATAAATACAGTTAATGATAAATACACATAATGAAAAATTTTATAACGAGGTCTGCTGACGAATATTAATGAATGTCTTGGATATTTCACTTATGCGAAAAACCTCGCCTTGAAGTTTTTGCGAAGTCCGTATTAAAGAAAGATACTGTTGATTGAATTTGTATGTATATGGTTATAACATTTGGTTGCCAACGTTTTGTGATTTATTGTAATATATATATGTTGCAGGAGAATAGGGAGATAATATGAAAGACCTACTTATATGGAACGATATGTTCGTTTCATTTTTCTATGCAATTTTATGGGTTCGTTAGAGTGACCATGAATTCTGCAAAGACTATGAAATTAAGGCAGAAACCGTTGTTTGTGCACACCATAATACGTATTTTTAATGACATTTTTAATGACTTTTTAATGACATCTCTTAAATATAACAACACAGATCTGTTGTTTTTACTTTTTTATATATTTTGAGTTTGAGGGCTGAGTTAAAAATTTGGAAATGTGAAGGCTCTAAACAGTAGTTTTTAAGCTTGAAAGCACTGATGCACTTTTTTAGCTTTAAGGCACTGATGCACTTTGTAATCATTTAATTGAATAATTATCAATTGATGCAATTGAAGGAGCTGTTTCACAGTATATAAAGGTTATGTCTGAATGATTTAGTTAGATCTGAAGAAGCGTGCTTAAGACACGCGAAAGCGCTCATCTCATTTTTTGTTTTGTTTATGGAATAAAGTAAGTTTGTTTTACTACTGCTGAATTCATGATTGAACTACAAACAAGTTCTCGTGGTGTGTCCTACAGTTTTGTTTGTCGTTATAACCTTTGTTAACCAATCTAGAGTGAATAAAGTGAGCTTAGTACTTCCAAACATTTTAATCCTTTGGTACACAAATTGAATGTTTATGTCAAAGATTTCTGGGAATTCTTGAATTCTTTGAGATCATTTAGGTTTGGAACTACCAAGCGTACTTTATTCACTCAGGATGTAAAATTTATTTACTTATTTTATTTTATATTTGATTACCAGGTTGGTCTGATTGGCAATCAGGTGCCCATTTTCAGCAGAGACCCAGGTAGAAAAGCTCCACATACATGACAATCATAAAAAATACAAAATACAAAAGCGCCACATACATGATAAAAATGCAAAAGTCAGAGATGAGTACAAATTGATAGAGCAAACAAACAATAGAGCAAACAATAGTATATCATGGCATAGTATGATGAGAAGTTATATAGACTGTACAGTAGTAAAGCAGAAAATATAATGTATTTGAGTAATAAAGTGCAGTAATACTATATACCGTTGTATACCACTTTATAACCAGTATTACCATTGAGAAGGGCTTGCAGTATCTCAGATTTTTATTTTGTCTGGTAAGACTAATTTTTCCAACAATATGGTCAGTACTTGTTGTTTGCTTATGGAGATTATGTTGTACATACTCACCGGAGAGGACAATTAATAAGGGCAGTATATATAAAAGGGGGTATATACATACTCTAAAGATCTGCAAAATGACTTGCTTGACTATGACTAACTTATCACCATAATTCTCAACCAATGAGGGACACATAGCATAATCATAGGCACTTTTACAATATTATGACCATTAACCTGTGGTATTGACAGAGTATGTGATTGTAACTTATTATGCATGTGTTGCATTAACAGACGTGTACAACTGTAATGATTGTCAGTATTTTATAAGGAGAATTCACCATCCCTTCCCCAAAAGTGGCTGCTTTTTGGAGAGCTTAAGAGGGACAGTGTCAAAAAGGGAGTTGAAATCAGAGACAATCCTGGTAAGCTGAGAGGTTTGCATGACACATAAGCCACAGTCCCTTCCTGCAAGAATAAAACCTATGCCATCAATGTTGTCATTGAGTGTGTATTTACTGGGTATAACACAGAAAGATGCATCATACATACATCTAGTAGAACACATTGAAGTGACGTCTACACTGTCAAATCCTAATGGGTATGCAACACAGAGAATAGCTTTATATGGGCTACCAGGTGTGGGACCTCAATGTACAAAATGTGATGCACTTGACTAAAGCCTGATGTAGATAATGGCCGTAGCCTGTACCAATAACACATACAAACACCACACTATTATGAGTGAATTCTCTACACACAAGTGGGTTTTGCATGCATTTGCCACATGTAATATCAGTGTATATTGCCTGAACCATTTGCAATTGATGAGTGGATTAAGAAGTGATCCATTATAACAAATGGTAAAGCAATATGTGAGACTGATGGCAATGCATCAACTATGTTCATGTTTACAGAAATTACAGCAGTGCAAATTCAAGTGTCAATGACTGAGAAATTTGCAATTGATGAGAGGATTAAGAAATGATCCATTATAACAAATTGTACAGCAGTATGTGAGACTGATGGCAATGCATCAACTATGCTCATGTACAAAGAAATGACAGCAGTGCAAATTCAAGTGTCAATGACTGAGAAAGCTGTCACTGTAATATTGTACAGATACCAAACACTACATGGAGCACCCATTACAACTACATGTCACACCTATTACATGTGCCATATAATCACTGTCCCCCAGACATTGCCAGTGAAAATGTTATACTGCCATGAAATCCTAACATACATCCATATGTGTTCATGCAAACTATCAAGTGGTAATACCGGTGATGCAGTACAGTCACACTATAGCTGTACCTGTGCTACAATTGGATTTAAAGCTGCACATCACCTCCAAATAAAACCTTGAGTATGAATCACGTGCAACACAGTGGAACACTTAACACAATTGTACAACTCTACCTATTTCACATCATAACATCTGCTATACATATATGCCTACATGTTTATTAGTGGAAATGTCTGTGTGAGGGCCCTGACATCCTATATGGACACGTTTATGCAGAACAGTTAATGCCGACTGTCACACAATGCTGCTGGGGAACACCTGTGTAATCCTTGAGAATAGCAACCCAATAGTGCATACAACAAATTCCCCAAGGTTGCAAGTGAAATTGAGCATGTCATATGTTTGTGTATATAACAGCATTACATCATGTGGATGAACCAAGGTGTATGTGACCTTGTAATCAGTATGATGTAATATTGCTGTATGTAAGATAACATTTCCAGATGTGCAATGTTCGTGGGTTTTGAGACAGAGAAAATTGTGATTGCTATTGCTTTGAATGAGATTTTTCTGCAAAGAAGAACATGTTTTGGTAAAGCACAAGCACTGGGATTATAATGCACTGGCCCCCAATTTATCTAACCACTAAAACCATGACTTCAGCAGCCCAAACACATGATCAAGCATGTTTTTTGTTTGAGTTTGCCTCATTATAGCTTTCATCCTTGGGTGTGTGTGTGTGTGTGTGTGTGTGTGTGTGTGTGTGTGTGTGTGTGTGTGTGTGTGTGTGTGTCTGTGTGCAATTCTGATGGGTGTCATCAGCCATGGTTTTAATTCATGCCCTGCATCCCCCAGTAAATTGCCTTGTTGGACATCACCTCCAGAAAGCTTCTGGTAGAGCTGGGAGTTGTGCCAGATATGGGAGTCATGATAGCTTCCAGGGTTGCCGGTACACAGATTTATGAACATTCCCCTATCATTACACATGAACATTTTTAGGTAATGCCAAACTGAAACTACTTCCAGCATAGCAAATCAAAACCAAGAAAATCTAAATGTATTACTGCTCAGTGCTAGGAACCTAAACAAAAACTTTCACTCCCTAGAAGCTCTCTTACCCTGGAGAATGCTGACATATATGAGGTCACTGCGACATGGTTTTAGCTGCATAGAGCACACCAACAGTGCAAGGATATAATGGTTTCCACATATTTAGGCCAGCTACTTCACAGACAGGGACTAAAGATGGAGGTGTCTCTATTTGCATCAAAAATAAATATGCTTCAAGGCTGGTCAAACAGGACAATGCACTGCTGCTCTATGTTCAAATCACCATAGACAAAATCCAATACCACTTCTTTGTAAGCTGTAGGTCCCTCTCTATCAGCCCGGAAACTCATACCATGTATTTAAACTTATTAGAAACACTAACCATTCAACTCAATACCATATCCATGGGTGACTTTAATTACCATACTATTAACTGGGAATCATATAAGACACAAAATGTGCATGCACAGAGATTCCTGGATTTTGCAAACACAAACTCCCTGGAACAGATAGTCA
Organism: Protopterus annectens; assembly: GCF_019279795.1. Taxonomy (NCBI): domain Eukaryota; kingdom Metazoa; phylum Chordata; order Ceratodontiformes; family Protopteridae; genus Protopterus; species Protopterus annectens. The sequence continues at coordinate 1,740,026,428 of NC_056741.1, read as the reverse complement.
ATGCACCAACCAGAGGTGCAACCATACTGGAGCTGGTCTTCACTAATATGGGAGAGTGCTGCACACCTTTTACTGTAATTCCTTCCCTGGTAAGGTCAGACCACAAAATGGTCTCCTTTGAAGTAATAATAAAACCTGGACACCCAGCTAAACCTGGAATATTCAGGAACTATTCTAAGCCTAACCTCCTGCTATTAAGTGAGTACCTGGCAAAGTTTCAAGCCCCCGTAAACCATGAGAACACTGCTGCCTATGCAGAACTGTTCACAGAAACCCTGTACAAGCATGCTAATAGCTGCACAGAGGCAGCTGTTCCCACCAGGAAGAAGTACAGAACTAACTCAAAAAACAAGCCACCCTGATTGAATCAAAAAAATCAACAGGCTGTATAACAGGAGGAAGAAAACCATGGCAAAAATTAGGAGATGCAGCACCCAGCAGGATAAAAGCACTCTAATCAAACTAAACAAACAACTCAGAGGACAGATAAAGTTTACCAAAGCCAAATTTGAGGTAGGTTTGGCCTCCCAGGCCAAGGACAAACACAAAGCATTCTTTAGCTGTGTCCACAACCTCAAAGGCAATACATAATTGTCTGCAGAGCTCGTTGTAAATGGAGCCAACATATATGCAGCCAGAAGATATAGCAAAAATCCTGACTGATAAATTCAGCTCCAACTTTACCCCTCTCTCCCATCAACCTTCCCTCAGGAAATATCATCAAGTATAACTCCCCCTATTATCACTAGGGAAAAGGTCCTTAATGCTCTCTCTAAGACAAAGAACACTGCATCAATGGGCCCAGACAATATCCCAGGAAGCCATCTAAATAGCATGAAACATGATTTATCAGGCCCTTTGGAATTACTAAAAACCACACACGAAAAGATAAAGATGAAAACAACACAGACCGATAAAACCAAAGTATTTAATCAACAAAACTCTCTCTAGCACCTCAGCTCAAAGCCTTTCAAGATTGAAAGGCTTTGAGCTGAGGTGCTAGAGAGAGTTTTATTGATTAAATACTTTGGTTTTACTGGTCTGTGTTATTTCCACCTTTGGAATTACTGTTTAACTGTAGCCTCCGAACAGGCTTCGTGCCTCATGAATGGAGAAAGGCAACTTTCGTCCCTGTGCACAAAAGTGAGCCATCTACAGACCCTAAGTCTCACCAGTCTTATATGTAAAGCCATGGAAATAATTATCATGGAGATGATCAACAAAGATATAGTAAACATCCAAACACTGGACCCAACCCAATTTGGTTTTGTCAAGGACAGGTCATGCCTACTCAACCTGGTGAACTTCTTCAAGAAGGTCACCAAAGCATTGAATGAGAGCAATAATTGTTCACACTGCCTACCCTGACCTGACCAAGGCATATGACACAATACCTCACCCGGGCATTGAAGACAAACTGAAGATATTAGGTACAAACCCATATGACACCCTTGTGGATAGCCAGCTGGCTCTCAGACAGGAACCAGGAAGTTAGAATTGGGGAGTCCACATCTACAAAGAGGCCAGTCACAAGTGGAGTCCCTCAGGAATCAGTCCTTGGAGCATTCCTTCTTGACACTTGCTTCTCAGAAGTCAAGACCAATGTCAGTGGTCTCTGGCTGACTAAATTTGCAGATGACTGCAAATTAGGAGCTGCCATTGAATCTCAGAATGATACAAATGTTCTCCAAATTAAATGCCAAGAAATGCATAATAGTATCCTTTGGGAAGTCATCCATCCCTGGTAACTATCATATTGTCAGCACACCCTTTAGAGTTGACCAAGTAGTCAGGGACTTAGGGACACACATAGATAGTAATCTAGCCTTTGACCATTGCGTGTCTACAGTAGTAGGAAATCATTCTATGTTGCACAACTTATAAACAAAGGTATGGCATCCAAGTCCAAGGAAGTCATTGTTCCACTTTATTCGGCATTCATCAGACCTATCATTGAGTACAATGCCCCCTTTGGTATGTACCTAACCAGGCATATCCAACAATTGGAATGTCTACAGAAGTTCTTCACTAAAAGAATACAGGACGTAAGTAAAATGCCCTCTGCAGACTTCCTCAAGGCCCTATCCCTGTAGTCTGTCTTCTATGGGCTTTTCAGGGGAGATCTATGCCTGACATACAGAGCATTGTCAGACACTGATCGACCTCCTGCATATCCACAAAACAATCACCACCAGAATTACCCATTCTAAATACTTAAACCTTACCTGTGATATAAACAGGAACTGCTGAAGAGATATCTATGTATCACAGGGACTACCCTGTCTATGGAACAGGCTGTCCATCCATGTGAAGCAGAGTTCCTCCCTAACCCAAGTCAAGTGCAACTTGAACAATTGGATGAGAAACTAGAATATAATCCCTGGTTTAGCACCTATGTCTCTAATGGACACATGTAACCTGTAAATTGTTACTCTCCCAGGCACATGCTTACACTTATCAAGGGTATCAGAACTTGTCAAAGATTTGGGATGCATGGCTAGGCTTAAAAAAGCCCTTGTGGTCATTATCCTGGTAAACACCTATGAACTGGAAGTTAATGAAGTGGACCCCCTTTCTGTGATGTTGACCCTTTCCTGCTCCTCGGCTGATGATTTGATCCCAATGTGGGTGCAATCTATTGCAGCCAAGACTACTATTGATGAGCATCTAAAATTTGATACCCATATTCAACTAAATATTAAGAAAACACATCAGAAACTTGGCATGCGTTTCAGAAATTCACACTTCCTCTTCCCCTCAAGTAAACAGACCCTCACCTCAACCTACTTACTACCCTCTCTGTTATATGGTGCTCCCTTACTAACCAACTTATCTTCCTCTAACGCTTCTAAACGGGAAACCTGCTACAACAAAATCTCTGCTCACCACTGTATACCCCTCCATCAGCTGCAATGGCTAGAACTTCCCAGTTACCTGGACTACCCCCAACTCTGTACAGCCCACAAGCTTATTTTCAAACCTAATACATCTCCAGCCCTTGTTAACATCTTACCTTCATACACCCCTCTCAGACCCCTAACATCTGCCTTCCAAAACTTAATCTCCATGTATAAACCAAATCGTCCTGCTGGGCAGCTACTTCCATCCTTTACCTTAGCCAAAAAATGGAACTCCCTCCCTCCATCTCTAAGACTCTCTGAAAATGTTGAACTCTTCAAACTCCATCTCCATTCTCACCTCTCCCATAGTTGGAAGTGCACTTGCACACTTCCTACCTAATTTATCGCATCCAAAGTCACATTCTTTTCCTTACTTACCAGGGATCTATCCCCCAATAACTACTCTCAGATAACTATCTAACATTTCTAATCTATGAACAAATTCTACCCTCTACAACTATTCTCAACCTACAAACATGTAAATATGTAAGATATACTGTACATATGTTGCACTTCAGCTGTCTTACTTGCCATTTTACACCCACAAGGTATTTACTGCACCTTTTAGCAACTATGTATTGAATTTTGTAAACTTTGAACTATGTTGCTTTTACTTTGTACTATGTATGCTGAACCATGAGGTTTATACCTGTATTATAGAGCCATTCTTACCATTTAGCAACTATGTATTGAATTTTGTTGACTTTGAACTATGCAGCTTTTACTTTGTACTATGTATTCTGAACTATGAGGTTTATACTTGTATTATACAGCCATTCACACCATTTAGCAACTATGTATTGAATTTTGTTGACTTTGAACTATGCAGCTTTTACTTTGTACTATGTATTCTGAACCATGAGGTTTATACTTGTAGTATAGAGCCATTCTCACCATTTAGCAACTATGTATTGAATTTTGTTGACTTTGAGCTATGTTATTTTTACGATGTACTATGTATTCTGAACTATGAGGTTTATACTTTTATTATAGAGCCAGTCTCACCATTTAGCAACTATGTATTGAATTTTGTTGACTTTGAACAATGTTACTTTTACTTTGTACTATGTATTCTGAACCATGAGGTTTATACTTGTATTATAGAGCCATTCTCACCATTTAGCAACTATGTATTGAATTTTGTTGACTTTGAACTATGCTGCTTTTACTTTGTACTATGTATTCTGAACTATGAGGTTTATACTTGTATTATAGAGCCATTCTCACCATTTAGCAACTATGTATTGAATTGTGTTGACTTTGAACTATGCAGCCTTTACTTTGTACTATGTATTCTGAACCATGAGGTTTATACTTGTATTATAGAGCCATTCTCACCATTTAGCAACTATGTATTGAATTTTGTTGACTTTGAACTATGTTGCTTTTACTTTGTACTATGTATTCTGAACCATGAGGTTTATACTTGTATTATAGAGCCATTCCCAGCATTTAGCAGCTATGCATTGAATTTTGTTGACTTTGAACAATGTTGCTTTTACTTTGTACTATGTATTCTGAACTATGAGGTTTATACTTGTATTATAGAGCCATTCTTACCATTTATCAACTATGTATTGATTTTTTTTTACTTTGAACTATGTTGCTTTTACTTTGTACTATGTATTCTGAACTATGAGGTTTATACTTGTATTATAGAGCCATTCTCACCATTTAGCAACTATGTATTGAATTTTGTTGACTTTGAACTATGCAGCTTTTACTTTGTGCTATGTATTCTGAACTATGAGGTTTATACTTGTATTATAGATCCATTCTCACCATTTAGCAACTATGTATTGAATTTTGTTGACTTTGAACTATGTTGCTTTTACTTTGTACTATGTATTCTGAACCATGAGGTTTATACTTATATTATAGAGCCATTCTCACCATTTAGCAACTATGTATTGAATTTTGTTGACTTTGAACTATGTTGCTTTTACTTTGTACTATGTATTCTGAACTATGAGGTTTATACTTGCATTATAGAGCCATCCTCACCATTTAGCAACTATGTATTGAATTTTGTTGACTTTGAACTATGCAGCCTTTACTTTGTACTACGTCTTCTGAACCATGAGGTTTATACTTGTATTATACAGCCATTCTCACCATTTAGCAACTATGTATTGAATTTTGTTGACTTTGAACTATGCAGCTTTTACTTTGTACTATGTATTCTGAACCATGAGGTTTATACTTGTAGTATAGAGCCATTCTCACCATTTAGCAACTATGTATTGAATTTTGTTGACTTTGAACTATGTTGTTTTTACGTTGTACTATGTATTCTGAACTATGAGGTTTATACTTTTATTATAGAGCCATTCTCACCATTTAGCAACTGTGTATTGAATTTTGTTGACTTTGAACTATGTTGCGTTTACTTTGTACTATGTATTCTGAACCATGAGGTTTATACATGTATTATAGAGCCATTCTCACCATTTAGCAACTGTGTATTGAATTGTGTTGACTTTGAACTATGCAGCCTTTACTTTGTACTATGTATTCTGAACCATGAGGTTTATACTTGTATTATAGAGCCATTCTCACCATTTAGCAACTATGTATTGAATTTTGTTGACTTTGAACTATGCAGCTTTTACTTTGTACTATGTATTCTGAACCATGAGGTTTATACTTGTATTATAGAGCCATTCTCACCATTTATCAACTATGTATTGAATTTTGCTGACTTTGAACTATGTTGTTTTTACGTTGTACTATGTATTCTGAACTATGAGGTTTATACTTTTATTATAATGCCATTCTCACCATTTAGCAACTATGTATTGAATTTTGTTGACTTTGAACTATGCAGCTTTTACTTTGTACTATGTATTCTGAACCATGAGGTTTATACTTGTATTATAGAGCCATTCTCACCATTTAGCAACTATGTATTGAATTTTGTTGAGATTGAACTGTGCAGCCTTTACTTTGTACTATGTCTTCTGAACCATGAGGTTTATACTTGTAGTATAGAGCCATTCTCACCATTTAGCAACTATGTATTGAATTTTGTTGACTTTGAACTATGTTGTTTTTACGTTGTACTATGTATTCTGAACTATGAGGTTTATACTTTTATTATAGAGCCATTCTCACCATTTAGCAACTGTGTATTGAATTTTGTTGACTTTGAACTATGTTGCTTTTACTTTGTACTATGTATTCTGAACTATGAGGTTTGTACTTGTATTATAGAGCCATTCTCACCATTTAGCAACTATGTATTGAATTTTGTTGACTTTGAACTATGTTGCTTTTACTTTGTACTATGTATTCTGAACTATGAGGTTTATACTTGTATTATAGAGCCATTCTCACCATTTAGCAACTATGTATTGAATTTTGTTGAGATTGAACTGTGCAGCCTTTACTTTGTACTATGTCTTCTGAACCATGAGGTTTATACTTGTAGTATAGAGCCATTCTCACCATTTAGCAACTATGTATTGAATTTTGTTGACTTTGAACTATGTTGTTTTTATGTTGTACTATGTATTCTGAACTATGAGGTTTATACTTTTATTATAGAGCCATTCTCACCATTTAGCAACTGTGTATTGAATTTTGTTGACTTTGAACTATGCTGCTTTTACTTTGTACTATGTATTCTGAACTATGAGGTTTATACTTGTATTATAGAGCCATTCTCACCATTTAGCAACTATGTATTGAATTGTGTTGACTTTGAACTATGCAGCCTTTACTTTGTACTATGTATTCTGAACCATGAGGTTTATACTTGTATTATAGAGCCATTCTCACCATTTAGCAACTATGTATTGAATTTTGCTGACTTTGAACTATTGTTTTTATGTTGTACTATGTATTCTGAACTATGAGGTTTATACTTTTATTATAGAGCCATTCTCACCATTTAGCAACTATGTATTGAATTTTGTTGACTTTGAACTATGCAGCTTTTATTTTGTACTATGTATTCTGAACCATGAGGTTTATACTTCTATTATAGAGCCATTCTCACCATTTATCAACTGTGTATTGAATTTTGCTGACTTTGAACTATGTTGTTTTTACGTTGTACTATGTATTCTGAACTATGAGGTTTATTCTTTTATTATAGAGCCATTCTCACCATTTAGCAACTATTTATTGAATTTTGTTGACTTTGAACTATGTTGCTTTTACTTTGTACTATGTATTCTGAACTATGAGGTTTATACTTGCATTATAGAGCCATCCTCACCATTTAGCAACTATGTATTGAATTTTGTTGACTTTGAACTATGCAGCCTTTACTTTGTACTACGTCTTCTGAACCATGAGGTTTACACTTGTATTATACAGCCATTCTCACCATTTAGCAACTATGTATTGAATTTTGTTGACTTTGAACTATGCAGCTTTTACTTTGTACTATGTATTCTGAACCATGAGGTTTATACTTGTAGTATAGAGCCATTCTCACCATTTAGCAACTATGTATTGAATTTTGTTGACTTTGAACTATGTTGTTTTACGTTGTACTATGTATTCTGAACTATGAGGTTTATACTTTTATTATAGAGCCATTCTCACCATTTAGCAACTGTGTATTGAATTTTGTTGACTTTGAACTATGTTGCGTTTACTTTGTACTATGTATTCTGAACCATGAGGTTTATACATGTATTATAGAGCCATTCTCACCATTTAGCAACTGTGTATTGAATTGTGTTGACTTTGAACTATGCAGCCTTTACTTTGTACTATGTATTCTGAACCATGAGGTTTATACTTGTATTATAGAGCCATTCTCACCATTTAGCAACTATGTATTGAATTTTGTTGACTTTGAACTATGCAGCTTTTACTTTGTACTATGTATTCTGAACCATGAGGTTTATACTTGTATTATAGAGCCATTCTCACCATTTATCAACTATGTATTGAATTTTGCTGACTTTGAACTATGTTGTTTTTACGTTGTACTATGTATTCTGAACTATGAGGTTTATACTTTTATTATAATGCCATTCTCACCATTTAGCAACTATGTATTGAATTTTGTTGACTTTGAACTATGCAGCTTTTACTTTGTACTATGTATTCTGAACCATGAGGTTTATACTTGTATTATAGAGCCATTCTCAGCATTTAGCAACTATGTATTGAATTTTGTTGACTTTGAACTATGCAGCTTTTACTTTGTACTATGTATTCTGAACCATGAGGTTTATACTTGTATTATAGAGCCATTCTCAGCATTTAGCAACTATGTATTGAATTTTGTTGACTTTGAACTATGTTGCTTTTACTTTGTACTATGTATTCTGAACTATGAGGTTTATACTTGTATTATAGAGCCATTCTCACCATTTAGCAACTATGTATTGAATTTTGTTGAGATTGAACTGTGCAGCCTTTACTTTGTACTATGTCTTCTGAACCATGAGGTTTATACTTGTAGTATAGAGCCATTCTCACCATTTAGCAACTATGTATTGAATTTTGTTGACTTTGAACTATGTTGTTTTTATGTTGTACTATGTATTCTGAACTATGAGGTTTATACTTTTATTATAGAGCCATTCTCACCATTTAGCAACTGTGTATTGAATTTTGTTGACTTTGAACTATGCTGCTTTTACTTTGTACTATGTATTCTGAACTATGAGGTTTATACTTGTATTATAGAGCCATTCTCACCATTTAGCAACTATGTATTGAATTGTGTTGACTTTGAACTATGCAGCCTTTACTTTGTACTATGTATTCTGAACCATGAGGTTTATACTTGTATTATAGAGCCATTCTCACCATTTAGCAACTATGTATTGAATTTTGCTGACTTTGAACTATTGTTTTTATGTTGTACTATGTATTCTGAACTATGAGGTTTATACTTTTATTATAGAGCCATTCTCACCATTTAGCAACTATGTATTGAATTTTGTTGACTTTGAACTATGCAGCTTTTATTTTGTACTATGTATTCTGAACCATGAGGTTTATACTTCTATTATAGAGCCATTCTCACCATTTATCAACTGTGTATTGAATTTTGCTGACTTTGAACTATGTTGTTTTTACGTTGTACTATGTATTCTGAACTATGAGGTTTATTCTTTTATCATAATGCCATTCTCACCATTTAGCAACTATGTATTGAATTTTGTTGACTTTGAACTATGCAGCTTTTTGTATTCTGAACCATGAGGTTTATACTTGTATTATAGAGCCATTCTCAGCATTTAGCAACTATGTATTGAATTTTGTTGACTTTGAACTATGTTGCTTTTACTTTGTACTATATATTCTGAACCATGAGGTTTATACTTGTATTATAGAGCCATTCTCAGCATTTAGCAACTATGTATGGAATTTTGTTGACTTTGAACTATGTTGCTTTTACTTTGTACTATGTATTCTGAACTATGAGGTTTATACTTGTATTATAGAGCCATTCTCACCATTTAGCAGCTATGTATTGAATTTTGTTGACTTTGAACTATGCAGCCTTTACTTTGTACTATGTATTCTGAACCATGAGGTGTATACTTGTATTATAGAGCCATTCTCACCATTTAGCAACTATGTATTGAATCTTGTTGACTTTGAACTATGTTGTTTTTACGTTGTACTATGTATTCTGAACTATGAGGTTTATACTTTTATTAGAGAGGCATTCTCATCATTTAGCAACTATGTATTGAAATTTGTTGACTTTGAACTATGCAGCTTTTACTTTGTACTATGTATTCTGAACCATGAAGTTTATACTTGTATTATAGAGCCATTCTCACCATTTAGCAACTATGTATTGAATTTTATTGACTTTGAACTATGCAGCTTTTACTTTGTACTATGTATTCTGAACTATGAGGTTTATACTTGTATTATAGAGCCATTCTCACCATTTAGCAACTATGTATTGAATTTTGTTGACTTTGAACTATGTTGTTTTTACTTTGTACTATGTATTCTGAACCATGAGGTTTATACTTGTATTATAGAGCCATTCTCACCATTTAGCAACTATGTATTGAATCTTGTTGACTTTGAACTATGTTGTTTTTACATTGTACTATGTATTCTGAACTATGAGGTTTATACTTTTATTATAGAGCCATTCTCACCTTTTAGCAACTATGTATTGAATTTTGTTGACTTTGAACTATGCAGCCTTTACTTTGTACTATGTATTCTGAACCATGAGGTTTATACTTGTATTATACAGCCATTCTCACCATTTAGCAACTATGGATTGAATTTTGTTGACTTTGAACTATGCAGCTTTTACTTTGTACTATGTATTCTGAATCATGAGGTTTATACTTGTATTATAGAGCCATTCTCAGCATTTAGCAACTATGTATTGAATTTTGTTGACTTTGAACTATGTTGCTTTTACTTTGTACTATGTATTCTGAACCATGAGGTTCATACTTGTATTATAGAGCCATTCTCACCATTTGGCAACTATGTATTGAATTTTGTTGATTTTGAACTATACAGCTTTTACTTTGTACTATGTATTCTGTATTATGTAGTTTATACTTTGTACTATGGAGCTTTTCTCCTCGAGCCTCCACTGAAAATGGGCTCTTCGAGCCCAGTTGACCTCACTGGTCACCAAACTGGAAATAAATAAATAATTCAGTGAAATGTGCTACAGTGTAGAACTCCTGCATAGTTCTAGCTCTGTCCTCATGCATATGGGGCAATGCATGTAGTCATTGGCATGCTGAAGCATAGCATTCAAGAATTATTGTAGACTCCTGAATGCTGATGCCTGTGACTCTCCCAGAATGTCTGTTGTGGGTCTCTGAAAGGTTTCTCTAGCTAAAATTCTAATTGCTACATATACCTTGGTCTCCACTGGTATTGGTTTCTCTCAGTTTGCCCTTGGTCTCAGGTGAGGATGACAGAGGTTGCAGAGTTCCTGGATTGTATCTCTATCTACACTGTAGTGCTCTACTATTTCCACTTCATCTAGAGCATGAATAGTGAAATGGGGTCTAAATACCCTTATCCACCTTGCCCAAGGTCTATCAGCAGCAGCAACAACAGCATGTACTTAAGGCTGTTGCTCATATGCATCAACAAGAGCAGTAGCCGCTACCATTCTTTCTTTTTAGTGTAGTTTCTGTGGCTGTATTACATTAGGTTTTGGAGTACAAGGCAAATGGCTATGCGAAGTGTACACAACTGCTTTATAGCTTGCTGTATAATTCTGCCATCCTAGATAGGTTGATTAGCATATAATTCAGCTGCTTAGGCACTGATATGCATGCCACAATGTTTACCTGGTTTACACTACTCTAGACATCATGTGGAACCATTTACTAAATACAAATCATTTAAGTATTGTGTACACATTGTGCTGTGATGTGAACAAGGTTTCAGCAAACTGACTACGGTTTATTGAATCCAGCCCTGAATGTTAATTTTAATAGTTCTATTTTGGTAATAAATGGCTAGAGATACAAGCTAACTTTTGATATGATTTTAGTTTTATCCAAGAGGAGGAGCTCAACATTTACATTTCATATTATTATGGTGCCGCCTTTAGTACAATGTTTTAGGATGTCTTTTAATTTTCATTTTCAAACAGTTTAGAGTGGCGGCATTTTCTACAACATTGTGAAAATTTACATATTTGATTATTGAAAGTATGGAAATGAGCAATTCTGGAATTTTTATTTTTGTTATTGGAGAAAGTACTGTCAATTAATATTACTTTTATTTTTGGATTAATTCGACATTGAAACATTATGACTCCATCCATTTTTATTTCAGGTCTAGTAATAAAGAGGAAGTGCAAATGATTCCAGATATATGCAGCCATATTTTTCTTGATTAATAATACTCTGGAGTCTGTTAAAAACATAGGCTTCTTGTGTCCATTTGTTGTTTGCACTTTATGTACAAAGAAAGTAATTTTATTTCATTTGAGTACCTACAAGATGGTGTTTTGTCAAGATGAATGTATGCACTTGGTTATGGTGATAATGGCTGATGAGGTTTTGACAGTATGTGGTGAACAGTTACATCTTTTCAAGCATTTATAATATGACCATGATTTGGTTCAATGTCTGATTCATCAGATAATGTCATTAAAGTTAGTGATACATTTTGTTATCATTTTAGCATCATTTTGACAATGTGGGCTTTAAGCTTAGTTCTTATGTACACATTGATTAGTATACTGCATGGTTAGCATTATTATGTCATTTGATACAGTAGCTGCTAGATTAACATTGTTTATAGGAGGCATTTTTTAACAAATCAACTACATAAAATGTGACAAGTAAGGTAAGTGCCAGTTATAGTTAAGGAAAAAGAGGTTTTGCTACCTATGGTTAGATACTGTGCACAACATGACATCAGTGAATAGAAGAGAATCACCCACACTAGGAATGAGATGGTAAGATATAGGTGTCACCACTACACTGACCAAGGTAAAATCAGATAGGAAAAGTGACCGAAACTATTAATGAGAGGTCAGAAAATAAGCTGCACCATTGTATTTAACAGAGTTGCTTCACTTGAACTTTTATTCTATTCTTTTTTTTTTTTTTTTTTTTTTTTTTTGCTGATAATGTTGTTTACTTGCCTGCTGCTTATGGTGTTTATCAATGCATAAAATACTGAAAAAATATAATCAACATATCTATGGATATTTAGACACATTAATAGCATAACCGATCAAACAAAAGGAGGGGACTATAGTGACATTTGAGGGGCTCCAAACAAGGAGCAATTCTAAACTTCTCCATTATAGCCTTGAAGGGGAGGTAGACTCAATGTGACTGTACTACTGGAATTATGGATTCAAGATAATAGAAGGAAATTTGGAGGACTAGCTCCAGCTATCAGCCATCTGTACTTTAATCTTGTCAATAGGAGATGAACAGAATAATGATCCAGGCCAAAAAAAAATAGAAACAGTGATCATAGCTCAGTATGGGAGGCTCAGGATTAAGTGGGTAAATGGGGTCTAAGAGGTCACAAGGTGAGGGAAAAATAGCTAGACATTGCAGGCTTGTTATCTACAGAAACCATGAAGGAAAAAGAAGCTGCAATTCTCCAACAAGAAGCTAAATTAAAGTTGCAGGAGATATCAGAGGTTTTAATGAGAAATTTATGAGAAGGAGAATCTTACTGTACAACTTAGGAGAGGGGATAGACTGTCATGTTAATATCCACTGTGGATATCAATAAATGTATAGAAGGTTGATGAATAATATGGATGGAAAGTATTGTGTAAAAGGGATAGAAGCTGGGAAATGTATATAGACTCAGTAAATATCAAGGGACCTTTTTGACATTTATATAACAATGTGAGAGATAACTGGAAGAGCAGTGTAATATGAAAACAACAGGAGCAACTTTAAAGTTATAGAAGTGATCAAGAATGATAGACATTGTGGAAAAAAGACTATAGTGATAAAATGAGGTATATCAATCACTTCTTCTGTGGTATAGAAGAGGTGATTGATAGATCTTTAGAATGTTTTAAATCATCAGAAAACAGAAATTATATTTTCAAGGAAATTGTCTCATTCAAGACAGCCATTCTGACAGATTCTTGGGAGGGGCTCATATAAGCAAAAATCGGTGAGTGGTAATGTTGAAAATGAGGATGGAAGTGATTGCAGTATGATAGAGACAAACTGCATCAGTGGAATTGGGATCTATTGATAATGCAACATACACAGTAGGTTTAGGGATCTACCGGACATGCACTATAAGCAGTAAGATTAGGGATCTAATGGAAATGCAGCATAAGGAGTAGGCTTGGTGCTCTACTGGAAGTACAGCATAAGTAGTGGGTTAGGGAGCTACTGAAAGTGAATCATAAGCAGTGGGATTGGGACAGGACATATGCATGAGATAAGCATAGAAGGGGATTAGAAGCTAGGCTAGCACTGAGAATATGAGTAGAATACATACACTGGGGAGACATCTGCTAAAATCCAAGTTAGATTACAGACAAATTCTTGGCAGGAAAATTTAAGGCATGTAGAAAAAGTAGATATGTTAAGGAGGTCAAGATACAGAGGGATACAGTATCAAGTACAGATGCAGTGATCCATCAAACTTTTCAAAAAGTACATGCAAAACTGCATAGTGAATACTTAAGAAGAAGTTACACAAAGGACAAAGAACAGACAAAGAGGCCAGGAGGGCGTTTCAGAGGCAGATGGGCCAGGACAGACTATCCATTGAACCATTGAATTCTTTACTGCAAGGTAGGGGCTTTATTAAAGATACCTAATCAGGAATGTAAAAGAATCAAATATTCGAGGGTAGCCTCCATCTTGATGTTAAGAGCAAAGATTCTATTTCTATTGGAAATGTGGGAGACATTCAGACTCTAGCAGCAAATGCTCCATTTTAGTCATTAACAATGACATTAAAATACTATCCAAGAGCTTAACTGCAAGACTTAATTGCATGTTGTCTAGAGCCATAAAAGAAGACCAAAAACATTGTAGTAGACAACTGACCAGTTATGGTAGATTTCTTAAATATCTGAACTTATGAGCAGATATTGGGTCAGGTTTTATGAATGTGTTTAAGAAAGCCTTCAGTTCCATAGGATGGAAAGAACTTTGGGAACTCAAAAGAAGGAAAGTATTTGGTTAATGGGTGGATTAGTACAGTCTATCCTGACCTACAAATAGAGGTTGTGCTAAACTGGAAAGTTTCAGATACAGACCCTGTGAAAAGGGTCACCTGATGGAATTTCACACTATCCCTTGAATTATCAACAGATGGAATTTCACTCTATTCCTTGAATTATTTATATTGGCAATATAAGACTTACCCCCAGATTTAACAAACTCTGTGTAGGAATAGTGCAAGGCCTACACGGAGTTTACTGTGGCCGTGTCTGCAGCTACCCCTTGGCAATGCACCTTGCATATTAATGAACGCATGCTACTGAAGGAGAGCTGTGTACAAGGTTACTGAATCAGTGTAGAGGGCGTTACAGTGCTCAGAGACATGTAGCACACACCCTGCACTGTCAAAGTGCCAGATGGTACTAAAATAGTAATTTAGGCAGCCAGTTCTGCAATGTATATGTAGAGAGTCTGTTACAGTATCCGTAACACACCCTCTGCATTACCAAAGTGCCAGACAGCACTAAAATATTAATAAATGTAGGCCCATAGCTAGTTCTGCAATGTATATGTAGGGGGTGTGTTACAGTGTCTGTAGCACACCCCTTGCACTTTCAAAGTGCTGGACAGCACTAAAATAATAATAAATTTAGTTCCAATCCCAGTACTGCAATATATATGTAGGTGGTGTGTTACAGTGTCTGAACCCCTCCCTGTACTGTTAGAGTGCTGGATGGCAGTGAAATTAAAAGTGAAAATGTATTGCCCTTTATTTGTTAAATTTTTTTTGTGTGTGTGTTTGCCCAGCACAGCACTTAGCAATAAACATGTGCCAGACATCTAAAAACAGAAAACAGATGCTTTTATTTTTTTATACAAAAGGTCAAGTTTAAGCACAGCTGAGTAGGTTTGCATGACACATTGCTCAGCAATGCTTAAATGTAATGAAAAGCTATATAGAAATGTATAGTTGAGTTTGTCACATCAAAGTTAGCTGAATGGTTAGAGTCATGGCTTCATGTGCAGTAGATGCACAGTTTGAATATTCAGGCAGTCCATTCAGCTTTTACATCGGAAACCATTTCTGTATATATTTTTATTTTTTTTTTATTGACGTGGTTATTGATATTTGTTAACTGGATTAGTCCAGCTGGTCCAGAATCCCAGTGTCGGTGGAGCTATGAGGTGAAAACCTCCAGTTAAACACAAGTGTACAATACAGTACAGTTACACCCCAAGGTAACATAATTAAAGTACATAGGGTTAGGTCATGTAAAATAAAATACTTACACATAATAATAAAGTATCAATAATGAGTAATTAATGTCAATATATATATTTTTATTATTTAAAATCTTGTTTGCCCTTAAGCACATTTTGCTAAGCACTGCTAGGACAAGCTAAGCAATGCTTAAACAAGACCTGTCTTAGCAATATTTAGCAATGCTCAGCTCTCCTTAGCTGGTTTGAGGATTGCTAAGCAGTCCCAATTTAAGTAGCCCTCAGCCTAGCTAAGCAGGTTTGCACGGTGCTAACTGGAGCATGGCCAATGGTGAAAAGGGGTGGGAAAACAGCCTTATTTAAACTGAACAGGTGGAAATACAGCCAGAACCTGTTGGAGTTTTATCACTGCAGAAGCTATGTCTAGAGTTGAAGAGGGACCACACTTTCAGCCACAGATCTGAGGCATGTTGGAGTCCAGATTTGTGATTGGTCTCTTCGTCAAAGACCATGACGACAGACTGCTGCAGGGCTAGTACCAGGGCTCTGAATACAAGTCAGAGGCCTGGGATCATCTGGTACATGACCTCACCGCTGCTACTGAAATCCCCCGCATTTGTGAGCAGGTACATCATCATTATGACAACTGGAAGCAAAGAAAGGAAGGCTCTTGGCCTAAAGGAAACAAGATGCTTGGGACTGGAGTGTCCCCGAAGTTTGTAAGTATAGGAACTAGTGATTTATCAAATTGTAGTATGAATATCCTATAGACAGATATGCATAATGGTGTGTCTTCCCCCCACAGCTGCAGAGAAGAGGGTCATAACATGGAGGCCCGCTAATGGCACCTAGCGGGGATGCACCAACAGTGTGGTGAGTACAGATCTGTCTTGTAATATATAGTACTATAAATAAGAAAGAGTACATTGGTAACTGCCAGTAGGTATAGTCGGTCTTGAGTGTACTGCAATGAATGCATTCTTAGACCCAGAGAGATATAAGTGAGTAATTCCAGGTACTGTGCAATACAGATGAAGGCATCAAACATGCTATTGATGAAATAAAGCTAATACTGTAGTAACAGTGTGTAGGAATGACATAAGTATATACTGTATTAATACTAAGGATATTGTAATAACGTACACAGTGACTGAACATGTGAAGGTAATAAATGACATTCATTCATAATCTACAGGATATACAGTACAACTGCAGTCAGAATTGTAAATGAAACATGTTGTTTTTCATGCACATTTTGTTGATGATCTTTTCCTCCTGTGGACTGGTAA
This sequence comes from Protopterus annectens, assembly GCF_019279795.1. Lineage (NCBI taxonomy): Eukaryota > Metazoa > Chordata > Ceratodontiformes > Protopteridae > Protopterus > Protopterus annectens. Next base: position 1,740,009,430 of record NC_056741.1, on the reverse strand, counting down.
AGACAAAGCCCTGGATGACTTCCATAAAGAGATTAACAGTCTAACCATTTTTTTAAACTTTTCTATTGAAAGTTCGATTAGTTGCATTACTTTTTTGGATGTTTTTGTTAACAGACTACCAAATGGGATGCTCAATACTGGAGTCTTTAGAAAAACATGCTATAGTAACTCCCTATTACATCGGGAAAGTATGCACCCCAATTACATTTATAAGAACTTGAAAAGGGGACAGGCGATAAGAGCATCCAGGATGAATCCAAATTATAATAGCTTCTTACAAGAGTTGTCAAACTTAAACAACAGGCTTTTGCAAAGAGCATATAGGCCAGATGAGATCACCTCCACTTTGAAGGTGTTTTGGAGCTGAGGAATGTTATTGCTAGACCATATTCCTCACAGCCATATCCAGTGGAGAATGTCCCTGATATATGTCCTGAAGTTAGGAATCCACCAGTTAGATTTTCTGTTAGTTATACGCAAGATATAAAGTATAAGAGTGGTTTTGAACAAGAATTGGAATCTACTTTTACTTAATTCACAACTCAAAGACATTGTTGGTGAGGAGCCTTATTTTAGATATAGGAACAAGTCTAACCTACATAGATTACTTTGTTACCCTCACCTATCTACACAGCCTAATGAGTGTTTGAACAATATTGTGGGTACTGTTCCGTGTAATTATTGTAATCTTTGCAAATTTGTAGACACCAGTTCCCAGTTTATTCACCCAGTTACTTCCTATTGTTTCAGGTTTCAACTCAGCGCTAATTGCAATACATCACATGTCATTTATTTAGCCAAGTGCACTGCCTGTCAAGCATTCTACATAGGCAAGACAGACAGACACCTACGAGATAGGGTAAGGGAACACCTTTATCACATTCGCACTCTGTCTCCACGTAATGCACTTTCTAAACACATTATAGACAGTGATAATACACATTCATTTGTATTCTTAGTTATACAGATCAATGAACCCAGTGTTAGGGGAGGGGATATATGCAATTACACTGAAACATTGGAATTAAAATGGATTATCAGACTTAGAGCAGACCGGAGACCAGGTTTGAATGACAAAATTCTGTTGAAACCTGTTCTTCAGAATAGGAGACTTACTGTGAGATAAACATACATATTTTAGAATGTTAACAAAATGTTTTATATTTGCTTTTATACACAGATGTGTATTTCATATATATATTGCTTATATATATATATATATATATATATATATATATATATATATATATATATAGTTTTTATATACATTTTTTATATACATGTATTGTTTTTGCATACTGAAAAGTTTTAATCAGGAATAGGAAGTGATGTCAGCCCTATTTTCTTATAAAATGTGACTTGATTTTATTCAGTGTTTGTTTCTTATGGTTTGACAAAGCCCTTACAGGTTGAAAGTCCTTACCAATAAAACAGCTTGGATTTTACTTGTCTTTGGCATGGATTCAGTCATTGTTTGAACTAGCATTTATTTCTGCTGCTTGAATAAGCCTTAGTGACTGCTGGATTTATGCTGACTTTTGTTGCCAGCCTTGGTTTGCTCCTGTACTTCTCTTTTGGATCATTTATTTATTTTATAGTAACAGGAGCATTTGGACCATGATAACACTTACTCTTACAGTAGAATTGTAAGTGAAATAAACCACTGTGTCATGTCACCCTCAATAAAGCTTTTTTCTCCCAATTGTATTCTGGTCTGTTGTTGATGAAATCTAATTTTACAGGTGCTCCACAGCAAATATGGCTATGACACTATGAAGTGACTGAAGTTTGGCCAATAAAGAACTGTTATGCTAAAGTGTAGATATGGAGCTGTACAACAAGTTAGAATGCAATGTAATATATTTTCTGCACTAAGATCTGAACCTTGAATGGTAATGTGTAAGGTATTATAGTGTGTTTCTCTCAGGATTGTCTTGTGCTAACCTTTGCATTTCAGCTATATGCATTCCTGAATGTAGGTACATTGATGCAGGCAAGTATGAGACTGTAATAGCTGTAGACTGCAAATATACCATCTGCAAATGTATATGGGTCAGTTAGGCAACCCAGCACCCCAATATGGTCTGTACAGACCACACATATTCCCATCCACTAGGGATTAAATGTGTACACCTGCATTCCAAATATTAATACACACTTCACCTACTATCTCTGTCATGCATGAATCTCATGCATGTATGTTCAACTCTCACTGCAATCTTCTGTGACAATCTACCTGTATTACCAGGTCAGACTATGACACCAGGTGAACCTTAGGCACAAATCAGTCAACCAGCACACAGCAGTGGCCCAGTATCTCAGTGTGATAAGCAATACATATGTTGTAAATTTTTCCACACACAGACCAAGGTTTGAATCGAGGGACCAGTACTAAGATGTATAGTAACAGACAGGTAGTCTTGACTATTTATAGAAGCAGTCATGTAGTATTAACAGATATTTTCTCCACAGGATTTACAGGTAAAGAAATGTCTGCTGTAGCTGTATGAAGGGTATACTAATAGTCTCTGTCCAGATGTACTAGTGTGTAAACAGCAGTGCTCAGCAAGTTGATAAGACTCCATTAAATTAAACTTCATGAAGTACACTAGTATTCCAACTAAATTAGACAAACTAAATGTTCTACTGTTAGTATGGCTGTATGCCTGGTGTGTCTGTGAATGTGTGCTGATAGTCCAACCCCATGCCTATGAATGACCGCAGGATAAGTATATACTCCATGCACTATGTACGATACATGTCTCTCAAGTGTCACGCTGTGACTGCTAGTGATCACTGTTGCCAATAACCTTGGACACAGATATAAATCCAGTTGAAGTATGCCAGTAGCACACTCACACAACATCAGTGCAGGGTACACCTTGTTAGTCATATATGTTACCCTGACATGTACTAGTCCCCTGTAGTTATGTACCTATAGTTCTTACAGGTTGGCCCATACTATGCCATGTTGACAGCTTAATAGGTATGTACATGCTACAGAAGCTATAGGGCACATGTAGGTGTAAAGCAAAAGCAGACCTGTAGAGAATTGAGCAGTACTGTTGTGAAAAATATAGCCTATGCAGTTGTTAATGGAATGCCCCCACCCCACCCCTTATCTGCATCACAAATTGTTATTCTTATACTACGGTTATGGTTTTATTTCCACATATGTTTTTCTCAAAACCTAATGTTGGGCCTTGTGTTGTATTATTGGTTATATATTTTAATGGTTATAGACTAACATCCCTTATTAAAATTCCACTGTTGTTGGCATTTTGCCACAACTGTTGCTGGCATGCTGTTGCAATAATGACTGTTATGCTGTTTATGCCTGTGTTCCATATGCTATGCAATTCTATTGTTCTGGATTAATTGGAACACCCATGCATGCTGTTGTAACTAACGATAAAATGTTTTGTTCATGACTAACCAATACACTTTGACAAACCTCAACACCACAGCATGTTTGGGTATGCCTATCACAGTGGATCACAGCTCATCTGGAACCCAACCTGGAGCTGCCTCCACTGCTGGTCCTGCACCACCCTCAGGTAGAACCGTCACAGTGGATGAGGCCCATCCCCCCGGGTGTGGGCACAGAGTGGATCCTGTCACCTGCCATCAGTTTCCAAGGATGGTGCACAGGGTCATCCAGTGGGATTTGGATGACTGACTATGCCAGATCAAGGGCAGACTGGCTCACCTTGGAGGGGCAGGCTGGCCCTAGCACCCAGCCTCCAGCACATCCACCTTCGAGGCCATGAAGGGGCAGTGGTGACTGCCCATGGGTGGGGATCTCAATCTCGCTATTGCCATCTGAAGGCACTTGGTCCTTGATTCCCAACCACCTTCCCCCCTCATGTGTCATACACCGCTCCTGTCTTCTGTCTTGTCTGTCTTGTCTGCCTGCAAAAGCAACCTCTCCTACCCAACTTACCTCCCCAAACATACCTACAACCCTTCCTCAGCATCCCACTCACCTTATAAAAAGGGCATCTGCCCCCCCAAAAACATTTCATCCCATACATAGCTCTCCATTTCACACCCACATACACTGCCATGAATCAATTATCCCATCACTTAATTACCAAACTTATGTCACCCACACCCCACCCTGCAGGGTGTGAGGCTGCAAATTCCAAATTGTCCACATCATGCTCAGCTGTTGCTGAACAAGAAATGGAGAGCTATGATCCTTTCCTACACCCATCCTGCACATCCCTAGCTGCCTTTCATATTGTTCCCCTGCTTGCCCCCATTTCACCACTTTCTTATAACCCCTTTTTTTTCCTTTCTTTTTTGGAAATAGTGTGGGTTTAAGTGAGGATAAGCACCACTTAGCATCATGGCCCATCAAGCAAACCCACACAAACCCACTTAAAACTACTTTAATCACCTTATCTGATTCAGATACTGTTCTACCCAGCAATAGAATAACCAGCCCTGCCAAGTATCAAGCCCGACCCTCTAAACTACAGTCAGAGCAACACATCACTAGGCCAATTCAGCTCTGGGGAATTGCTGCTGCTTTTGCAAATATATTATGCAGTACAGTGATGTAACATTAGGAAAAGAATACACCCCTGCCAAGTATTGAATCCAAGACCCTCTAAACTACAGCTCAGTGTAATGTACCATTAGGCCAACTCAACTCTGGAGCATTACTTATGTTTCTGTAAATATATCATGCAGTACAGTGATGTAAGATTAGGAAAAAAATACAACCCTGCCAAATATTGAAACCAGGACCCTCAAAACTACAGTTAAGTGCAATACGCCAGTAGGCCAACTCAGCTCTGGAAAACTACTGGTGTTTTTACAAAGATATCCTGATTACCACTGACAATGCTTCTACATATAATATGATAAATGACAGCATACTTGGGCCTATGATGCAGACATTGAACCAGTACATATCCAAAAACATGTTGATAGATTGATGCGAAGCTTACAATATCAGGTACAGCTGACAACTGCACAGAACTGTAGCTCTCAGATGTTGGCTGTATGACATGATACTGTAACACCGCCCATAGGGTGCACACCACAGTTGATGGCAGTGATGGATGTGGGCACATAACAACACAGTCTGTCACAGCACACAGGGCATAACTGGTATACCTAGGACACTACAAGGTTACTGGGCTATGGGCCCTGAGCCCCAATATGCCTAGGGCACATGTTAGCTCATGTGTATGCAGGGTAGCGCCTGATGCCCCAGTCCAACAGGGTTGCAGGCAATATCCCAAGGGTGTATGTGCAGTTACCCATCTAGTTATACAGGGTCTGCCTGCAAAGGTGTAAATAGCTACCCTGTCTGATGTGGACTGAGTGACCATTCCACAGCAGGGTGAGTGTGTGGGACACACATTTGAGCCGCCAAGAAGACCAGCTGATATCACACACCAGGTTGAGGGTGTGTGTGTGTGTGTGTGTGTGTGTGTGTGTGTGTGTGTGTGTGTGTGTGTGTGTGTGTGTGTGTGTGTGTTACTAGAGTGGAACTTGAGTTGCATATGTGCAGCAGGGTCAACAATGTGGAGTCTGTGATTGCCTTGCATGTCAGACAGACGTCACCTCTGATGAGTATGTATGACACTGGGTAGAGGGTTGGGCTTATAGCCTATCTGTGTATGGTAGATGTTTGAGGCCCTGGTACTACCTGGTGGGAAACCTCTGTGATGTCACCAGCTGCTGCATGTGCTGTATGAGGTGAATGACAAGCAGGGCATTTTACACAATAATGTGCCTTATTGTGAGGAATACAGGGATGTTAGGACCCCATGTTCCTGGATGACACTCCTGTAGGTGTGAGATGGCCCATATAGAAGGTTTACCAAACAACAGAAACAAGATAGTGGTGAAATGTCATGCTGCCATTGACCTGTGTGCACAGATCCCACACGACTGATTGCATACATAGGATGTTGTTTATACTGTGATATTATGTGGGGACATCACTATCCACAAAGGGTTTGCCACTGCATGTAATGGTATGCAGCCTGAGGCCATGTTTCTGGCACCAGTCATGTATCTACATGAGACTTTCCTAGGCAGATGTCCACATTAGTATGGAATCCAGTGACAGCACACAGCATGCAGTCATCTGCAGACATGGTCGGCCATAGGCCAATAGCTGTGCCCTGCACCACTGATGTGTACATCACACATAACAGAGGCCCAAACACAGAACAACAGGTTATGCCATTAGTTATGGGTCAACTGCTTGGGGTGGAGTCCCTTATGTGGACTAGTTGGGTCACGTCAGCATGCCAGTGTGCTGTCCTTATGGTAATATATGGTGCAATGTATACTTGGAAGCATATATCTATTATGGCCAGGTGGGTTATAGTGTCAAAGACTTTGTCCCGATCAAGGTAGGCAGTGTGCACTGCGACCACCCCCATCCATGGCTTTGATGACTGTGTCAAAGAGGCCACTGAGTGTAACAATCATGATCCCTTTCTTGACAAAGCCTAACTGTGGATGATGGAGTGTGTAGAGGTCACCAATGCCCTTGTTAATGAGGTTCACTATAAACTGTGCTATGGCCTTGCAGAACAGCTGAGTTAGGCCGATGGGTGTATAATGTGACAGATAGGTGGAAACACCATCTTAGTGTAAAGAGGTGGCAGTGATTGTCCTTCACATGGCTGGGACAAAAGCATTAGTCAGGCCTCTTTTGAATACAGTGGCTTATGTTGTTGCAAGGTAATGATTGGAATCATGTAGGATGCATCCTGTCATGTGATAGGTTCCCATGGCAGATGTATACAATGACTTTTGCATGGCAGTGGTGACCTGTTTCCTACATATAGGAGAAGGGGGCAGGTATTGTGGACATCCTGATGTACTGATGAAGGGCAGGGGTGAAGCCTACACTGACTCTGTCAGGCATCAAGTATGGTATACCTACAGCACTGTTAAAGCTGGTGTCCTTGACCACCAAACGCGAGCAGATGTAGGTGCTACCTATGATGTTGTCTGTAGTGGATGTCAACAATGTTGGCTCTGGGTTTGCTGTGCAGGTTTCCAGGAGTGATCCCATTCACTTGTTCACACTTACAACACATTGCTTGTAAATGGCCAACTGCCACTAGTTTGTCCTGGACAGCTGTATATCATCCCTGTTTTAGACACTTATGTATTGTAGATGTCCACCAGACAGGTGTATGAATCCTTGCAGAGGATTTAGTCCTGTCAGGTGTACCTGACTCCATGCATCTAATAAAATGCACATCTAGCACAGGTGTGTATGTCTGGATATTGGTGCCAGTCCCTACAGAGGGACTTGGGGTTGTAAAGCTGTGTATACCACCCCCTAGGAGGTTGTATTCCATGTTGGAGATGTATGTATGTGTGACCCTAGCTAGATGGTTATTGTGAGAGATGGTAACTACAAATGTGACTGCATGATGGTTGCTTTGCCACGGAGGATAAGACTAGAGGACTGCTACAGGGGTAAGCTGGGTTGTGTAATATCCACTGCAACACATCTTCAGCTCATGTGGGGGTTGCCCAGAGCTGCATCGAGGTGTTTGCAATTCCACAGTTGATGGTTCTCTGGCCATTTGTGTGCTTGCATGGGTACATCATTCAATGTATTCTTGGGTCATTCAAGTGGCCCAGTATCAGGGTACAGATCCACATCATAATGCAGTTGTGGATGGTCCATATAGGCGTGATGGGCTTCCTGGTCACATGTAGTGTCCGGTAGCTAGATATGATTTGAATAAGTGTGTTGCCAATGGTGAACTGCCCCTGTGGTGTCCAGGTGCATCCCACTGTCTGTACAGTATGGAGGTGTATGTGTTTCATATATACTGAAATCACATCCCATGCCATTTCCAACCACACTTTATGATATGACAATATAATAGAATGGTTGACCAGGTTAAGGGTGGGGTGCTCTCTGCATCTTTGAACCATGTGTGTGTGACTGCACAGATGTCACCATTTCCCAGGATTAAGAATGATTGCAATGAGTCATGTGTAGACACCTAGGGGGTAGCAGCATGGCCTTCAATGTGTGCTGCGATGGCAGTTGTATGTTGGTACTGATAACCTCACCACTTTCCCTAATGAAGACACTATGGGAGTGGCGAGAACTATTGCCAGATGCCTGAAGGCCAGTTCAGACAGATGGAGGCCATCTGTTGCACAGCATTGTGGTCTGTTAACCATCTCACTCCTGGCTCACAGGTACTGGAACCCCTTGCAATATTACAGGATAAAAGGCCACATGTTAGGGGCAATCATTTCTTAAATGTCTTGCAGTATCAGTCTGGGTGACAGCATAATGCTGCATACGGCTAGGGACATACCTGTGTGGGACACATAACCACAGTGCTCACTCATGTCTCACTGCACATAGTCCAGTGATGTACATCTCAGATCAGGCACGGCAACATGGACTGTGACAAACCTCTGACAGTACCTGTTAGTGAGATACAGCAGTGCATATGCAATATGGCAGAGTCTGTCACCTGACACACAAGTAACTGTGACTATCCACATATAAAGCCAGGTGAGAGGCACATCAGTGTGTCTCACAGTGGAGTCTCCTATGTGTAACATGTTTGACATGTGCTCATGACTCCATGACTGTGGGACACAGGTTTGTCCTGAAGGTCTCCTTTGTTTGTGGATGTGGATTTGAGGTCCACTGCATATGTGTGTGTGTGTGTGTGTGTGTGTGTGTGTGTGTGTGTGTGTGTGTGTGTGTGTGTGTGTGTGTGTGTGTGTGTGTGTGTGTGTGTGTGTGTGTGTGTGTGTGTGTGCGTGTGTGCATGTGTGTGTGTGTGTGTGTGTGTGCGTGTGTGTGTGTGTGTGTGTGTGTGTGTGTGTGTGTGTGTGTGTGTGTGTGTGTGTGTGTGTGTGTGTGTGTGTGTGTGTGTGTGTGTGTTATGAAGGTATTAGTGGTATGTGGGGTGTACTGATTATGTTGACAACCTGTTTAGGGACAGATATGTGGCCTTGACAGGGTGAGAACATAGACTGCATGTTACTAATGACATTACATCTCTCACAGTGTGTTCCTTGGTGGTGGTTGTAGATGGTTGCCCATCTGTGTACATGAGGCAGGTGCTACACTGTGCCAGGGCACCCATATCAACCACACTGGCAGGGGGAACTGTAGGACATTGTTGAGCCATATAATCCAGAATGTGAGGGAAGAAGGCCAGGGAGACCTGCGGGGTGGGCCTACAGCCCAGGTGTGTACTACAACAGTAGGAGGCTAACACCACAGTATACCATGTAGACAGGCAATGAACAACCAGTAAGCATTTGAACAGCTCATAGCATATGCAGCAAGTAGCAAGAAACATCAGGATCAGGAGGGCAATGCATGATGTATTGCCACTATGTCGCAGATAGCCACATACATACTGTGGTGATAGATGGTGGTGTACGATGTGGGAGTTACTTGTGGGTAGTGGTGGCAAATGTGGATGTGCAGGGTGTGTACATAATGGTGAGCACTGTATGCTGTCCTATGATGTGTTCCCCTCTTCATGTATTTCAGGTGGGATGTAGAGACATTGCAATCCACCTTTCTCAGAAGCTGAGACTGCTGCCATTATTGATACCCTGAGACTCCATCATCAGGTGCAGTTGACAAGGACCCACCATAACCAGCAACAATGAGCTGCATTGTGGGCAGACCTTGTACCAAAGGTGAATGATGTGGGCCACCAGGACAGGAGCTATGAACAGGTCTGACAACCTGCTATAGATATAATGCATCATGCATGGCAAAGGACCACAGCTGTGGCCAGGTGCTGTGCTGGAGCTGGGAGAAGGCCTACTACACAACCCCCACTCTCACCCACAGAAGAGTTCCGGCAGACCTGGGTGCAGGCAGCAGCTCACAAGAAACTATCACAAAATATGTTGTTGAGGTGGGTGGCATAGATTCCGCAGCTGAGGAGCATCTAGGTAAACCTCCAGTGGTCATCACATTAATAATGTAACATTCATAGTGGCAGCCAATGCATACCTGTACACATATGTCAGGTCAATCTGCATTTGCGGGTGGAGTTTTGTAATGCACACATGGGCACATATATTGTGAATGTCAGCAATTTGGGTAGTATCACAGTTTGTACTGTACATGTTGATAAATGCACATATTATCCTGTACCAATGCCATATGTGTGTCTGCTGAAAATACCCCTCCTCCACAAATCTATAGGTACCTCTGGTGTGGCTGGGGACCATCATTCTGTAGCTGGTGAGCGTGGAACTATCTTGTTATGGCTCATCTATACCCGAGGCATGTTAATGGTTGCCAGTTTGCCCTGCACTGTTAAGCTTAGACATATTGCAGTATGTGCATGTTCACTTGTGGTGTGGTTCACTACAGTGCGTCACATCAGTAATCACAGTAGCATATTTGTAGGAGCTGTAACATATTAGAATGTATTTTTGAAAAGGTGTCTTAGGTGAAGGTCCATCACATACTCTGACTTGCCACATATCTCACAGGTGTATAGTACTAGCAACATTTAATGGATGTAGCTGTACTGCATGTTGTCAAGGGCCTGTCCTGAGTGTGTATGTTCTGGTCTGATTGTGTGCTGTGAATGGCATCAGTTAGAAGGTGTGGTGTGTATCCTGCCTTCATGGCACCTCACCTGTATATGTGTGTGTGTGTGTTGGGGGGTCAGCAGACATTATAGTGCAGGAATTAATGTAATAATGTTGTATTCCCCTCAGAGGTGACCATGGGGGTTGGAGTGTGTCCCCCTCACAACCTTATGTCAGTGTATCATCAGACTCTGATGATGATGGTGGCCATAGTGAGGCACAGGTGAGGTGTTGGGTGCTGAATCTGTCTCATTGGTTGACACCCTACTTCCACCCCCAATGGTCCTGCACACAGTCTGTATGCCCACAAATACCTAGTCCCCAGCAGCCACAGGTATTGGACAGTCAGAGGGTGGTGGCATTCAACAGGAGAGTGTGGTGACAATGGCATCTGTGACTGCAGACACTAGCCATAGCCAGAGAGATGATGAGGTCCTACACAGGCAGACTGACAGGGGTGCCAGAAGGAGGACTGCTGCCCATCCAGCACCTGTTAGAGGTGTCACAGTATGTGTCAACCGATGCATGTTTTGGTCCATTATGGAGGCACAGGCACATTGTTTGAGGTACACCAGATGGATGCTTAGGGTCATGGATGCCACACTGCCTGGCATGCATGACTCCCTCCATGGCATTGGTGATGCCTAATATAATTCTTCTGATGTAGTGGATAGATTGTGTTGTGAGACATTGTCAGTCCTTAACCATGCAATGTTTGTGCTGGAATATGTGGTGAGAGTAGGGCATCGGACATGTGGATGTACGGCAGCAAAACATCATCTGAGAGTCCACATGGCCATGCACACTCACACTCCCATAGTGGTAGTACCAACAGCACTACCAAAGGGAGGGTGCTGTTCACACCACAACATGGCAGGCCATGGGCATATGGTCTGGGTGGTCACATGAGGAACACAGACCCAGCAGACACCAGACACCATCACATGTAGTACCGCATCTGGCCCTGGGCATGGTGTTGCCAGTGCCAATCCTGGCAAAACCAGTTCCCATGTTCATGGCTGGAGATGATGAACTGTACATTTTGCCATGTATGGTCCATAGCTGTCCAACATACATGCAGGTCCCCAACAGACACACACACCTCCTGTCCATGGCCCAGTTGACCAGCACCCCAACACACACACACACACGCACACACACGCACACACACACACACACACACACACACACACACACACACACACACACACACACACACACACACACACACACACACACACACACACACACACAATGTCAACTGTATGGCACACCCTAGGCCTTTGTCAACCCAACACCACACCCTGTGTATGTGATGACACCTGTGCCATGTCCCTGTTATCCATGCCATCATTGCAGGGACATGCTAATAAGTGTCTGATGCACAGGGTGAATATAGTACAGTTAATGGCAGTTTGTAGTGCAGTACTGTTATGTCCTGTAAGGTGCTGTCTGCTGGCAATTGTCATGTGCACACATCAAAGTGTATGTACCTTTGTGCCATGATGCTTTATTGCTGTTAGTACTGCTGACTGACTGTAGTCTGACAGACCTTATTCTTTTTCTGTTCCAGGTGTCTGTGTGTCTATGTCATGGGGACCTGCTGCCATTACAGAAACTCATGACTGCATAGTGGCAACGCACAGACCTTTTCCTCACCAAGGTACGGTTGTATATGTGCATGTTTTTCTAGGTGTGTATGCATGGAACAGTGTGTGAGGGACAATGGAGGCAGACAGCGTACTCTTGCATGCATACCTCTTGACACAACATGCTACTTTTGATACGTCACCTGGGAGTTCCGTATAGTCGCAGCTTCAAAGTTCCATAGAGAGTTACTAGATTACTGGTCCCAGGCCCCTTACAAGCCCAGTCATTACTTTATTGCCAACAGAATCCTTGATCAGCACCTGTTGCCCCTGGCATTGATGGACACAGGTTGGATCCTTGGGACAGGGTTTTGTTTTTCCATCCACTCATCATGGATGCACCTGATGAGGGTTGCATCATACTCTGTTTGACATGTATAGGAAATGCATTTCTGAGATAGGGCAGCCTCTGGGAGACAAACATGTCTCTCCAGTAGGTTTATTTGCTGTTGCATATGTGATTCAGACATCTCGACCTGGTAATGTACACAGAGTTGGACTCATGTATATGGGGCAGCTGTTGAAGTGCTCAGAACAACATTGCCATCTAGGCATGCCACAGCCCACCTGTGGACAACATGTCCAATACCAAGTGGGCCACTGCTAATTCAAGGCTGTCTGCATGGAACAGGTGTTAAAGGCCATGGTAACTTTTGTGGATGTTAACCTAGTCTTTCCAGCTGGTGCAGATGTCTACATAGGTACATTTCAGACCGGCCATGATGAAAATGTATTGTTGCACTGACTGAGGACTATACAGAGGTAATATCCACCTTTTGTCTAGATGCAGTCCCTTTACCTATGTGCTGAACTACGTCCATGCCTTTTCTGACCACTGCCACTACTCGATGGCTGAATGCAACTGTGTTATCAACCTAAGTTGCCAGGTATGTCAACGCAGTTTGTGTGTTTATGGAGTTGCTGATGCTGTGGGAAATAGTGGGTCCATGTCCAAGCTATATGGTATGATGGTACTGTTTTTTGCATTCATCTTCAGGCCAGGATCTTGGCACCATTCCATACCCACTGTATGACTCCATTGCAGTGTGTTAACATCAGTTTGTGGGTCAATGACAGAAAGCATACTACATACAGTTGCCACAGCCTTAGATAGTATCTACATATGTGGGTAGTGGCAGTTAGCATTCAGGCCTAGATACATGTGGGTCATTGGGGGTGGCAGGAACTCACAGGGCATGCACATGTCTACATATTGCACACACATAGGCAACACAAAGTAGGGTTGCCACCTTATCAAATGTGGAATGTGGGACTCATCTTGACTATTGTGACAGTTGGCAGCACATACCATACCCACGGCAGCTGCAACAGACAGGACTTCCCCTGGTTTGATAATATGACAGCTTCTTTGTGTCAGTTTACCATAGGTTATGCTATTTCTCATAACATTAAGGTGCTTCTGATGTGAAATAACTGCTTTATGCAAGTAGTGCACAACTCTAGGAAATGTTTGTTGCCCCACACTCTGGGGACCTCTGTATTCTTTGTGTCATTGTCAGAGGTCACACCTGGCTAAACATAGACTGAAACCCGCAGGATGGGACAGGTAGTGGCCATACCTCTTACCTCTACAGATTTCTGCAGAATGTGCTGATGTTTGCCACATATTTTTTTTCCGTTTGTCATAACATTGTGGTTTTCTGGCAAAGTAGTGTGAAATTATTAAAGGCTGATGTTACACAATAATGACAGACATTTTCCTGTCAGAGTTCATACCCTTCACACAATGCCTGTGACTGCACAACCTCTTATGCTATCTACTTTGTATGTTTTTCAGAGCAATATTTCAAGATTGACCATAATATTTAGGCGTTTCCCCACTTTTCTGTATGGTTTTATCAAGGTGTCTTTCTCTAAGGGGTTGAGAGGTATGTTTGTGGTCCTAACACAGTCGCACTGCTGCAAGGGATATACACACACACACACACACACACACACACACACACACACACACACACACACACAAACTCGTGAGCTGCCCTTGTTGATAGTAGAACCCTATCTCTCTAGTTTTGCATACAATAGCACAATATACATAGCAGATGAACCACAGAGCTTATACACTACTATTCAGGTGGACAACATCTCCAGGTGCTGTAAGGATTACCACTGGGGGAAGTAAAGAGGCCCCCTTAAAATGATATAACCATGTCACACACACTGCCACAGGGGGACAAGCATTCCAACACACATGCACAGAGAGTTTCCAGCTTTGGAATTAGAACACCTATCTGTCTAGTTATGTACACTATAGTCTGCCATACGTATTGCATGTGCCACAGTGCTATTTTTTTTTTAAATGTGCAACTCTGCATCTAAGATGGATGACATCTGTCACTGATTAGATTGGTGATGGTGGAGTTAACAGGGTGGCACAGCCACACAAAATGGTATAACCATTGCACACACACAGACAAGGCAGCATCACTGCTACAGGGGATATGTATACACAGACACACACACACTCATGCAGTTGGCAGTATTGAGATTAGAACCCCTACCTATCTAGTTGTATGTAGGTTCATAGGTTCATAGGTAGGTACTAGGCTATTGGCCCAAGGGCCTATGTAAGCCTAGCCAACAAGGTTCCCTGGCTCACACCACCCAAGAAAGATATTTTCCTGTGCCACTGTCGAGCAGAGACACATAAGTGATCCCTGGGGTGTATTTCTTATTTCCCATTCACTCATCAAGATTTTTCTTGAAGAGTGCTAATGAAGAACTTTGCTTGACCTAGATGGGTAGCCTATTCCAGAGTATGGGAAGCCTCTGAGACAGGAATCTATCCCTCCAGCATGTCCTGTTTATTGTGCTGACAAGGTTTACGTCCCTAGAGCGTGTAGCTCAGAGAGATTGAGATTTCTTTAGGTGTAGCATGTCCAACAGCTCTGGGTTTGACATAGCTTTATATGTTAGGCAGAGATCACCTCGGAGTAGGCGATATGTTATGGAGTAAAGAGGGAGTTCTTTGAGGCGGTCAATGTAGGGCATTTGTTTGAGGCCAGTAATCCTCTTTGTGAGGTACTTCTGTGGCCTTTCCAGCTGCTGCAGATGTCTTGTGAGGTACATTCCAAAAAGGGCGCTGTATTCTATAATGGGTCTAATGAGTGTTGAGTAGAGGGGAACAATTACCTCTTTTTTTCCTGGATGAGAACCCATTTATGATGAGGTGTGCCACATAGAAGGACTTCCCGACTACTATGGAGATGTGACTATCAAAGGAGAGACTACTGTCCACCTGTGTCCCAAGGTTTCTTATCACGCATTCGGTGTTAAGTAGATTGCTGCCTACGTGGTAGTTCATGGGTACAGAGTTTTTACCAAAGGGGATGACACTGCCCCTTTTTGGCATTGAGCTTGAGGCCATGGCTCTGACACCAGGCATCTGTCTCAGTGAGACCCTTCTGTAGGATGTCCACATAATTTGGGGACTTGCCTATGGCTCCTAGTTTGTTTGCCAGAGGCCTTCTGTGTTATGCTGTACTTCAGAGAAGTAGATACCAAACAGGAGAGGTCCCAGCATGGAACCCTGTGGTACTCCACTTGTCACTGCTTTGAGGTCTGATTTGAAGTGTGCAACTTGTACAGTGTGGGTTTTGTCAGTGAGCCAGTTGGCAACCCATCTTGTGACGTAGGGATTTATACCTAATTTAGTGAGTTTAGCTATAATTCCAGAATGGGGGATGGTGTCGAAAGCCTTGGCGAGGTCAAGGTAGGCTGTGTGAACCACCTTACCCTCATCTACAGCTTTGGTGACTGCCTCAAAGAAATCGATCAGGTTCAAGAGGCATGATCTGTCTTTCACAAACCCGAACTGGGTGGGTACAAGAGTATGGAGGTTACCAATGTCTTTGTTTATGAGTTCCATGATGATACGTTCCATAGCCTTGCAGACCAGGCTCATCAGGCTAATAGGTTGATAGTTCTTGAGATCAGTGGTAGCTCCCCTTTTGTGGAGTGAGATGTGTGCCATTCAGTGGGCGCAAAGCCTGATGCAAGGCTATTATTGAACATGGAGCTTAAGTGGGGAGCCAGTTCATTCTGAAGTTCATGTAAAAAGCAGCCTGGGATCTTGTCCAGTCCCATGGATGCTGTGTTTTTGGCTTTAGAGAGTGCAGCTTTTACGTGCGTAGTTGTGATTACTGGGACAATGCATTCTTCCTCTATAGATATAGGCCCTTTAGGGGGTGAGAGAGGGGTAAAGTTAGCACTGAACCTATCTGCCAGGATGTTGGCAATAGCAGCTGGTTCTGTAATTTCCGTGCCTTTGTGCTGTAACTTAGAGCAGATCTGGGTGTTGCCATTGAGATTCTTGACATAGCTATAGAATGCTTTGTGGTTGTCCTTGGAATTAGTGGCAACTTTGTTTTTGTAGCTAGCTTTGGAGGATCTTATAAGGGATCTCAGCTTCTTACTGAGGCTGACCAGGGAGCTCCTCCACTCATGGGATTTTACTCTTTTTTGCAACAGTTTCTTCCTTCCGTTGTACAGTTTGTTTATGACAGGGGACCACCAGATTGGCTTCCTTTTTTGGAGGATAGTGTCTTGGTTCTGTTTGGGATAGCATGATCCATGCACTCGTGTAAGTGCTTATAGAGTGCATTTGTGTAGGATTCAGCAGTTGTAACTGTATTGTCCATCTGCATGGGTATCATGAAGTTCACCACTTCTGTCTTAAGAAGTATGAAATTGGCTTTGGAGAAATTTTTTACTGTGGTTTCCTTAATGGGGGGGGTGGGGGTAGGATGTGGATATCAAGGGTGATTAGCTTATGGTCAGATCGGACCAACGAGGAGTTGACTTTAGGTGAGGTACACCGGTCACTCATGTTGGTAATGACTAGGTCTAGGATATAGTTGCCCCTGGTAGGAGTGTGGATAAGTTGATCCAGGGCATTGGAGTTTATGAATTCCAGAAAGCGTTGAGCTGAGGAGTTGGTACACGAGTAGTTTTCCCAGTTAATGGTGGGGTAGTTGAAGTCGCTCATTATTAGGGTGTTTGATTGAACCCTAATATTTTCCAGTACATCAAGAAAAAAGGAGTGGGGATCCTGGGGCATGGTGGGGGATATGTAGCAAGCCGCAATTTGGATTGCAGTTTTGCCCAGAGTTAGTTGCACTTGGATAACCTCAGATGCATTATGCTGAGCAACTAGCCTGGAGGTGTAGATATCCTTAATGAATATGGACACACCTCCACCTTTGGTGTATCGGTCCAGGTTACATGGCCGAAAAGTTTGGTATGAGTTATAGCCTTGTAGTGCATGGGTGCTTTCTGGAGCCTTGAACTAGGTCTCAGTCACTGCACTGATATTTATGTTCTCCATTTTAAGGAGTGCTTCGAGTGAGTGCATTTTGAGATTTAGACTTCTAGCATTGAGTAGCATTATCCTCAGTTTTTGCTTGCCTGTTCCTGTTATGGTGGTAAATGTGTTATTTGAACCTTACCTAAAAAAGGCACTATAGGGGCAGCAAAAGCCTTAGCCAGTATCAGGAATCCCAGAGGTGACAGGTGCAGGCCATCTGTGGCAAATGTCATCCCAAGCAGAAAGATACTGGATCCCCTTTGAATGATACCAGAAGCTTAGCCAATTGTTGAAGTCAATCATTTTATCCTTATACTGCGGTATTATTCTGGGTGATGGCAGAATGCTACTCAGGGCTAGGGTCATACCTGCCTGGGCTACAAGATCAGAGAGCTCTTCCATGTCTCTTTTCATGTAGTCCAGGGAGGTACTTCTCAGGTCATTCACACCAACATGGACAATGACAGAGTCATATTTGTACTTTTGGAGTGACCTGAGTGCGTGGGTTTTGTGGCAGATCCTGGCACCTGACAGGCAACTGACAGTAACCTTCTCCTTATTTAGCCTGATGCGTGGGGCATCAGTGTGCCTGACTATAGAGTCACCTATAACTAGTGTGTTGGGTACATTGTTTTGTCTTATTGGCTGTGGTTGAGTGGCACACTGAGACTGTGGGCTATGTGTCATTTGGGTTGTGTTGGGGGAAGCAGGTTGCTTGTGTTTCTGCTTTGGAGGTCTCTGTTTCTTAGACAGATTATTATTGAGAGCCTCCACAAATGTTTTTGTGTTACTATGTGTGAATTTTGGTGGTATAGATTTAGTGAGACTATGTGATGAGCATGATGTGGTGCAAATATTTACCTTCTCCTCATGACTGTCAAGTTCAGTCTTGGTTGGAGAGAGCTTTACCTCCAGTTTGGCTAGATAAATGCATCTCTCACAGGTTGTAGTGTTGGGTGGTAGGAGGAGAGAATTGTCTGTGTACATGAGGCAATTTTTACATTGCCTCAAGATGCCCAGATTCATCAGATAGACAGGAGAGAACACTGGGAGCTGACCCTTGGACATGCCTGAATAAAAAACTACTTTTCTCTAGATAAGTAAGGAAAGTGAGTACAAAAGCTGTTTTCCTCTAAGCAAGTAAGGAAAGTAAGTACCAAAACTGTTTTCCTTTAGGTAATGAGGAAGATTGAGTGCTATAGTAATTAGTAGCTTATTTAGTGCTTACAAGTTCTGAACAAGTGCTGAGCATGAATAAGCAAATGTAAGTGCTAAAACTAAGCATCTGTATCTGCACTAGACGAGTTACAGGACAGAAACAAGTGCAAATGCAGGCTTTCAAATCCAAAAGTTGAGAGAGATGGAATAGATAGCCCAAACGGCCAATAACTACAGTTTCTGGGCCAGAACCACTCCTTATGTGGTACACAGGTTACCTAGTGCTTACCACTCCCACTGATAAGCTAGAAGGCTTCCCTCCAACGCAGAAAGGCTTGGAGGGCTCAGAAGCTTACATACAGTCCTAGATACAGCAAATCTGTATCTGGAGCACTAGTTACAGGAAAGGTAGGAAACAGGCTTACAGTTTTGTTTTTTTGTTTTTTTTACAGAAAAGTAGCAAAAACAGTAGTAAAAACAATTCTCATTCAGTGCAAGCTAGCACACTTGAGTATGTAGCAATATTAGACCAAACACAGTTTAAAAATGCAATTAAATTAAAAAAAAGGACTAAAAGCAAGTGCAGAAAGAGTTTATTAGGTAGAATGTGGTAAAGAGATGGGACTGGAGAGTGTCCCAGATCAAATCTACAGTGGGGCAGGCAACTGCAAAAGCCACCAAATTTAAACTACAAACCAAAAATAGGGAGGGTGGGACAAACAGTTTCAACAGAGATCTAAGCAATAACTAACAGTACAAACTTTAAAACCAAAAAAATATACTCAGCTCTGTATATTTGCAGATCAGTCTCTCAGAACAGTGAGACAACAGTTTCAACAGAGATCTAAGCAACAATTAACAAACTCTATAACCAAAAATATACTCAGCTCTGTATATTTGCAGATAGTCTGGAAGGTAGTCTCTCAGAACACAGGTTCCAGCAATTAAATGCAGGTTGTTACTAACAGGTCAGATTAAGTGATCCTTGAGTTAGATAACAAACAAGCTGCAAAAAACAGTTATACCAACTGAAGACATGGCAGAAAATGTGGGTGGGGTGGGGAAAACAGTTTCAACAGAGATCTAAGCAACAACTAACAGTACAAACTTTAAAACCAAAAAATATACTCAGCTCTGTATATTTGCAGAT
Organism: Protopterus annectens; assembly: GCF_019279795.1. Classification (NCBI taxonomy): domain Eukaryota; kingdom Metazoa; phylum Chordata; order Ceratodontiformes; family Protopteridae; genus Protopterus; species Protopterus annectens. The sequence continues at coordinate 1,739,989,554 of NC_056741.1, read as the reverse complement.
CAGTCTCTCAGAACAGTGAGACAACAGTTTCTACAGAGATCAAAGCAACAATTAACAAACTCTATAAACAAGAAAAATATACTCAGCTCTCTATATTTGCTATGTACTATATGTACTATGTCATTACATGCACCATGAAACTTATATGGCTGAGGTATACCTCTCATCCTCTTAGAACAATAAATGTGGACAAATCATTTAATACTGAGAGGATACAGGCACAAACATAGGGACACTTTTTGCATATTACTCTTACAAATGTAGATAACTGATAGAGTGACAGGTTTCGCATTACTTTTGTGGAGGGTATGAAATCTGAAACTCAAATGTCTGTCATTATTTTCTGCCTTCAATTATCAATGATTTGCCAATGATTTGCCAGGAAACCACAATTTCATGAGACACAGACCAAATATATGAAGCAAACATCTGGTCATTCTGCAAAACTCTATACATTTCAGAGGTATGGCCTGCAGAGTGTCAAACAGTGCATTTAAGGTGGATGACATCAGGCCCTGTAAAGTAATGCAATGGGGAGTCAGCAGGGTGGAACAGAACTCAAAATGGTATAACCAACAAACACAGAGAAAGAGAACAGCCACAGAAGATACACGTCTCACACGCACACACAGTTGGCAGTATTGAGATTAGAACCCCTTCTTATCTAGTCATACATACTATAGTGCTACGTACTTATCGCTTGCACCATGGAGCTTATATGCCCGGTGAGTGTCCAATGGTGTATCTAAGGTGGATGACATCAACAGGCCCTGTGAAGTAGGGCAGTAGGTGGTTAACAGGGTGGAACAGGCCCCAAAATGTACTGGTATTGCACACACATAGGCAGAAAATACACAAAGCCACAAGAGGATATACTTATATAAACACAAATGCACTCAGTTGCCATTGTTGGAAATTGAACCACTACCTATATAACTGTCTACACTATAGCACTGTGTGCTTATCACATACACCACAGGACTTTCACAATGAGAGAGTGTCTGCTAGTGTTGTTGGGGTGGATGAGATCAGTAGTTGCTGACAGGAAAACTACTGTTGTCTAGGACAGTAGTCACAGAGCCAACATTTGGGTGGCCATTACACAGACATAGGCCTGTTGGGTGTGTGCATTCTACTGTACATGCAATACATACACACACACACACACACACACACACACACACACACACACACACACACACACACACACACGCACACACACACACACACACACACACACACACACACACACACACACACACACACACGGTGACTGATGTGAGATTACAACCCCTATCTACCTACTGTTACACAATGGACCTCACCATAGTATTTGCACATGCCACTGCTTACATTGGTGCATGTGTGGCTGCTGCATTACATCACTCTATGCCTTTCAGGGTGTATCTCTCTGTTTTTCTCTCTCTCTCTCTGTCTCTCTCTCTCTCTCTCTTTCCCCATCTCTGTCACTCTATAACTGATATATTTGTATATGTTACCTGTATATCTGTATGTATATCACACTCAGCAGATGCAGATAAACTTATATGTACCACATACAGATAGATGGGGGTAAACATGTGTGATGGGGGTGGGGATACACAGTTAATGTGTACATAGCTGTCTGTATGCAGAAGGGATATATGTACATCCCAGTTCTGTACTCAGATGTGGGTTCAGACATGGGCTGAAAGTATTTAAGTGTAAGAGTATGCTCAGTACGACTATCAATAGTAAGAGTGGGACTCCAGTCCAGACCTACCTGTACTCCGGTCCAGGATTTGATGTGCTAAAGCCGATTAGATGATCCACCACTAAGCCATCTAAGCTGTAAACAGTCCAGCACATCACTGATATGGTGGCCGAGGGATCTCATGGCTGTGTGCTATCCTTATTAACTGAGTCATATCTAGGGTGGGTACAGACTGTATTGAACTGAGCTGAGTTTTGCATAATATGTGACTTACATTTTGCACAGCACTGTGATTTTCTGGTATGTCAGTGGCAGATCAGTATAGACTAATGTGAGGAACTGCTGACAGACATTTCTCTACTGACTGCAAACATTGCAGGGAACCCATGGTACTGCACAAAGTGTTCTAGTCTGTACAATCTATGTTTGTCTTGCCAGTGGTTCCACCTTCCCCTTATATATGGCCCTTTGTGCTGCTCTGCTCCATTGGCAGGCTTTGTCCATAGTTGCTGGACTTAATGTAGTTATAGTTATGATGTGACTGGAGTAGAAATAGTAACATCACGTACAGGGTTACAGACTGCACACCTCTGACTGTAGCTGTTTAGCAGGTTGGCCAGCATTGTGCTCCATACATCTGCTGTGGTCCTCAGATGGTTTGTGTTGCACTGTTCTTCTAAGGCTACATGTTGGCCATACCTCTCAAACTCTTACAGCCAGACATCTTGACAGGACCATATATCATAGTCAGATACAGGCCCAGACATGGAGAGAGCATCTTAATATTGCTCTTCCAAACATAGACAGTTGATAGACTGGTTTTCTATTAGCTTGCATTTTCTTATGGGTATGAAGTCTGCATCTCAACTGTCTGTCATTGATGTTTTCACATCAACCTGTATTGTTTTGCCACTAGTTTGCCAGACAAATGTAATGTTATGATAAACAGAACAGATATATGAGGCATACGTATGGACATTCTGAGAAACCCTGACATTTGTGGGGTATGGATGGTGCCCACTGACTTGTGAGTACTGACACAGTTATGTGGCAGCCTTTGTATCCTGGCACTAGACTGACTTGTCACAACCTGCTGTTCTAGTAGGCATTATCTAGGTTACTCAGAGCTGTGTACTGTCCATATCTAAAGCCCCTTGTTCCTCCATTGTCCAGCTTTCACACAGTAGCAAATATTTAATTCCTGACAGCCTGTAGAACTCCTACTGTTTGTGTAGTTGACATGCAAAATAGTTGGCATAGGCAGTCTCAAACCATGGACCTTGTCACCCACAGTAATGTACTTAGCCCAATGAGCCACAACAGTCACCAGTCATTGCTGTCGACTTCCAGACACTATTAACCACACACATAAATAGCACATTGACCCCTGAATATTGTGGAAATGGAGCATGTTAGCAAGTTGATTGGGACAGCCCTGGGAATGTGTGGTCAGCTGCTATTACCTTACAATAATTGTTACTGCAGTTCTATGAGAACAAGGGTGTGTACAGGGTAGGGGACCATACCTCTCAACTGTACACATTTTTGCAGAATGTCCACATGTTTGCCTCACATTTTGGATCCATTTCTCATAACATTATGGTTGTTTGCGAAATTACTGGCAAATCATGAAAGACTGAAGTTAGAAAGTAATCAATGACATTTGAGTTTCATACTTCTTACCATTCAGATAATTCATGCTACTGCAAAACCTGTTAATCTCTCAACTTTCTACATCTGTAAGAGCAATATTTAATAATTCTCCCTGTTTTTGAGCCTTTGGCCCACATTTCTTTATGACTTTATACTGATTTCTTGCACTAAGAGGTTGACAGGTATGTATGGGAGTCCAACATCGACATTCATGCATTTGTCCTATGACACTGCTGTTTGTAAGTCCCTCACATAGTGCAGTGGGGTTTGGTACCTCAGGGCTTACTGCATATTCTGGTGCAGCCAGTATTTGACAGAGAATTCCCATTGTCTCACATAGCTGTTCATTGTCTGCTGCTATCCCAGTAGACCACTCCATTCCCTTACATACATGTGGCAATACCATACATATGCTACCACAGTCTACTACAGAATTCATTTGTTGTTATGAAAAGTGACTTACCTTGTGCTTGCAGCAGTTGAGAGGACAGTGCTTTAGGGCTGACTCAGTCGGATGCAAGCATTACACAGCCTATACATGGCAAGGTATAGGTAGTGTGATGTGGTTGATATCCTTTTTACTGTGTGTATGTGAGTTGGAGTGAGGTGTCAGTTCCTGGGTCCCTATGTTGTCAGTGTATGTGCTATGCATTGCCTCTTTGTGAAGACCAGGGTATACTGGGTATGTATACGTCTGCCTACGGGGACAGGCTTGGGGTGGTTCCTCCTCTGAGTCCCCCTGTGCCTGTGGGGACCTTGGCAATGGTGGGCAGCAATGTCTCCCTTCCCTGTGATGCTCCTGCTGCAGCTGTTTCTGCAGGATCATATTGTGTAGCATTGCAGATACTATGAACATGTGTGCACATATGGCTGGAGAGTACTGCAGGGCTCAACCAGATATGCCAAGGAAGTGGAACCGTGACTTAAGCAGCCCAAACACATGCTCTGTGATGTCAGTAGTTTGTGTGCATGCCTCATTATGGCATTCTTCAGTTGGTGTGTTAATTTCTGATGGGTGTCATCATCCACGGTTCCAGTGTGTAGCCAGCATCTCCTAGCACATGCCTGGTACAGCTGTGATGCATGCTAGATGTGGGAGTCATGATAATTTATTTATTTTATTTATTTTACATTTGTTGACCAGGCTAGTCTAGCTGGATACATGTCCATTTTCAGTAGATGCCCGGGGAGAAAAGCTCCACAAAAGGACAACAGATATTATGCTTGTTATACAAAAGAATAAAAAGTATAAGTAATCACATTGTTATGAAAAAAGAAATATATATGTAAAAAAAAAAAAAAATATATATATATATATATATATATATATATATATATATATATATATTTTTTTTTTTGTGCCAGGGCTGCCAGCACACACATTGATGATAATGCCCTGGGCATTGCACGCAACCTACAAGTCGAAGGAGTGATACCCCTTGTGGTTGACATAGACTCTACCCTCCTCACTGGGTGGTGCTCTGACATACACGAGTGCAGTCTATGCCATGCAGTACATCTGGATAGCGTGCTACACAGTGGAGGAGATGCATATTGCTGGTCCTCTTCTCAGGGATGCTGGGAAAATAAATGTGCTCACTGGCATGTGTTAGCATGACATCCAGGAACTGGTGGAGTACTCTGGATGAGGATGTCTGTGAGATCCTCATGATGTCCCCAGTAGGTTTTGGAAAGTACCTGTAGATAGTATTCTTAAGGCTACACATACCTTACTTTCCACTGGGATGGGTTCCCCTCTCTTGGCTCTTGGTCTTAGGTGAGGGCAGCAGAGTTCGGTGAGTTCCTGTAGTATGTCCCTGTCCACCCTGTAGCACTCTACTATCACCAGTTCATGTAGCCCCTAAAAGGTTACCCTTGGTCTGAACACTCTTCTCCTCCTCAGTCTGGGCCTATTGTCAGCATCATCATCATCACTGACCTCAGCCTGTAGTGCATACAGATGTAGCAGAGCAGCAGCAGCCCCTATTATTTTGTCAGTTAAAATTCCCAAGTGTGTACTCCAATGGTGCAGAGTATGTGGGAAAAATCATGCATACTTTATACTGGTGTGCTGCAGATGCAGCCTGTGTGATTGGCTGACTATGATACATTCCACCTGCCAGCTATATTATTGAGGGGCTTGAATGTGCCACTGTCAGAGGAACAGAGCTTATCAGTCATTTATACTTGATTGGCTTTTCCAGGCTATTTCCTTTTAGTTTTTTTTTTTCAATTTCTTCCACTGGAAAGCCTTGGGGAGCCCCTTGCAAACCCGCTGAGTGAGTGTAAACATTGCTGAGCAGTTTAGACCCTCCCCTACCTGTATGTACATGGGCATGCTTAGCTTTTCTTCAACTTGCTAAAACACACACAGCAGGGCTAAGTATAGCTTAGCAATCCAGACACCCCCCCCCCACTTAGCCCTGCTTAGCTGAGTGCAAATAGGCACTGCTAAGCTCCAATCCACTTACGTATGCCGTGACATCCCCCCTTTTGATGTTACCTATCTGCTCTGCCTATACCAACACAGTTCTAGCCCTACCACAGGTAGTACCTATGGACACAGTGGTCCTTTTTGCAATTCAGTTACCCTGGTTCATTTACATACACCTAATTGCGTATACCTTGGATACAGCAATACACCAGGGCCTCACTCCTTAGCTACCACTATAACCTGCCATTGTATGACTCTGCATGCTGGCCACTATAATGCAATAACTTTGCATACCTTTATAGCTGATATTTTGCACATTGTATTTATTTATTTATTTTTAAATTGCATGTTTGGGCGCTGCTGCGTGCTGCTTAAACATGGTATATGTATTAAAAAAAGATTAATTTTTCATATATTGCATTACTTTTTCATGTCAATGGCCATAGATTTGGCCATTTGCATGACTACTGTCATATACACAACCTTTTATTTGGGCTGTTACAGCCCCTGTTTAAATTTTATAGTCTGGTACACATTTTGTAACCATGTACATTTTTCCTAAAGACACAGCACCTACATGGATGCCCTTCTGCTTCCTGAATCAGAAAATCACCTCATTTTATTTATTTAACATTTGTTAACCGGGAAAATTTGACTTGGAACAAAGCCAATTTTCAGCAGAGACCTGGGGAGAAATGCTCCAGACATATGTCTTTGTAACATGGGAGGAAACCAGAGTACCCAGAGGAAACCCACACTCCACACAGAAGGAACACCAGCCAAGAATCAAACCAGAGAACCTCTTGCTGTGAAGTGATAATGCTACAGCTGCACCACTGCACTGTCAATGGTTTTCACCAGCAAATGAGGTGATTTGCATTTTGAGGAAACTTCTGTGCTCATATGGTGTCCGCACACTCGTGTACACCCCCCAGCCCTGTTTTGCTCGGTGGCCATATTCCATGTCCGGGCTGCAACACTATTCCTACATGGAGGATTTCTCCATGTAGAGCTTATTGAACTACCCCCTTAGTGAAGGTGGTCAGATTTTGATTAAAGAGGCTGTCACCCCAAGGGAGATGGGAAAAGACTGGCTCAGACTTTATGCAGATGACAGTATATTGCTTACTGTTAAAGTTAATGAGGCTTTGAAGATAATAATACATCACTTTAATACATCTAGAAGAACATCTGAGCTACAATGTAAACAGAAAAAAAGGACAATCTTCATTAAACTAGAGTCATGAACAGGGAAAGGAGATGCCAGAGATAAAAATAAAGCACTTAGGGTTTGCGATTGGTAGGCAATGTTCAAAGAAGAATGAATAACTTGGGGACAAATGTGGAGGAACTTTTGCTATGAGGCTATATTAATGCAGGCACTTTACTGGAAAGATTCAGTGGTGTGAAAATGATGGTTACACCACTGCAGTCCTTCACATAATCAAAAACATATTTGGATATCCACAGATAATTCCTCCTAGAACATTTGCATATTAAGATGGAGTTATGTATGCTGGAGATAAGGCTTATACAACAGTGAAAGAAGACTGAGAGCTAGCAGGGAATTTTGAGGGAAGTGGCTGTCCTTTGCTTATCATAATAATTTGGCCTTCAGTTCAGGACAATCCTTCAAAGGTCTGGTCATTAGTGAAGGAGTACTGATATTTGCTGAATGAAAACAGGCAAGTTCAGAAATAAGCAATCGAAAGAGGTGGGATCTATTGTGATAACGTGAAGTGTAGAAGAGTTAATTATAGGACATGACAGTGGTGTGGGGGTCATAGGCAAGAGGAATTATTAGAAAGTAGATGGAAGTTGAAAATCAGACTTCTAGATAGCTTGATACAGACAAATAAGCCACCTGATGTAGATGCAGAAAAAGCTGATAAAGGCAGAATGGATTAGCATATGGGAAAATGGGGAAATGGAGTGAGACAGATATGTAAAACAACAAAAATGCAGAACATTATTTGGTACCAGGAAATCAGAACATTTCAAATATGTTTTTGTAACTATTAAAACTAAAGTAGGAAAACAGAAGGAAGGTATTTTTTATTGGAGATGTGGACAATGGAATGTTATGATGAAATGCAGGTTTGTGACTGGGTCATGCATTCTGGAATACACAGTCAGAAGTGCAGTACCCCCTCCCCATGTTGCACAGTAGTGTTAGCAATAAATTGACTTGCTGTGGGAAGATAACCCACCACCTTCCAAACCAAAGACAATGATGTTACCTGTTGCACCACTTACAAGAAGGGCAGAAAGTAGGATTAATGTGGAAAATAATTGTTGGAAAAAGAGTCCATTGTTTTCTTTAGGTTCTGTATATGGAGCACTGTGAATGAAGCTGTAACAGGGAGTGGAATAAATGAGTACTTAGGAGAATCATGGCCCCAATCATCTACCATTACAGCAAAGACACTGTCAGTTAATAAGGTAAGAATGTCTTGATAAAAGGGAATTATTGACATTGCAAAGAAATGTATCAATAGATATGAACAGAAAGAGGACATATGGAAAATGAAAAAAGAAAAGACAAATTTCCTAGCTTTCTAAAAATTAGAACTGGATAATAAAAGCCACAGTCACATGATTTGTATAGGTCTAGGGCCATAGGCCCATACAGTCGGGTATTTTTAAATAGTTACAAAGCTGTAACTATTGCAGTATAAAGCGAACAGCTACCCTTGCCATTAAATGTTAGGGGCCATGACTGGCAGGTGCCAGTCATTCAAGAGTGCAAATCCAAGTATGGCTTTATTTGAAATCAAGGCTGCAGCACTGAAGAAGTGCTCTGTATGTGTTAATTTTACTGTAGCACGTTGGTTGGAGTGTCAGTTTGGGAAAGTACAGAGAGTATCAGATCACCCAGCTACTATCCTGACTAGCTGCACTATGTAGGAACTGTTTTTTTTTTTTAATTGCACTTAGTCAAATTATATATATGATTGATTTGATATGTCAATTAAAAAATATTCATTAACTTGTATATAGTGGTAGGTTATGTCTAGCCTGAAGGTGCAGCTGTTTATGTGGAATAATCTATATGGCTATATTCAGAATAGTTATTGCTGATAATCTATATTGCACTTAAATAGGAATGCATATATATGTATTCCTCTTTAGTTTCTGAAAATTAATAACAATAACACATAATAATACCTATTTCATTAATGGTATTGAAAGTTGTTAGATCCAATGTATATTTTTATTTTTAATTCCACTAGTTTATTTGGTATAAATAATTGTGTGTGTGTGTGTGTGTGTGTGTGTGTGTGTGTGTGTGTGTGTGTGTGTGTGTGTGTGTGTGTGTGTGTGTGTCTGTGTGTGTGTGTGTGTGTTTAATGAACTCAACTACATTCGAGTATATTTGTATGCCCAAGCCAGACTGTTTAACAATGAAGAAAAATGTTAATGCTGGCAATGGGGAACAGTGAGCAAACACGTTTTATAGCTAGAACACTAATTTGTCACAGATCTATATTTTTAGTGAGGGGGAATAAATAATTAAAGCATTAACCTATTGAAAGACTTCTAAAAAATATTTTTTCAGTGGACAAGACCTCTACAACCCACCACAACAGGCAGCCTCAGCCCGCATTCATACAACGGCAGAGCAAAATATGTACAGAGTGTCACTAACAGTATACAAATAGAAAATGCATTAGCTGAGACAAACACTAGTCACCAAGATGATTGTTAGTGAGCTAAAATCGATGAGTTTAACCCTCATGTAGTAAAGATTTGATGACTGCTAGTTTAATAATGTTCTTACCATTAAATGTCCTTTTACAAATTAAGTGCCTTTTTTATGGGGAGGCTGCAGAATATAAAAGGACAGCTTATGAATTATGGCTGTGAAAACTCCTATACCTTATCCCATAATATGCAGCTCTGTAATCTGACCAAGCAAAACAGAAAAAAAGTCTCCATCTTCAGATACATATTGCTTAAGAAATTTGCAATATTCTTTGATTACCAATACATTGTTTTAGCTTCATCTGACAGAATGTTTGCATTTGAAATTATGGTTGCATAATCTTAAATACACTTAAATTATATAATACCTCTTTGACAAGCTCATAAAAGTTATTGAATATTGTTATTATTATTATTAATCTTATCATTGTGAATGTGCTGCATAAAACTCTGTGGATCTGTTACACTACTATAGACAAAAACCCTTTTGGTATATTATTTGTTCCTACATGTCAAAGAGATGGAGACATAATGGTAAAACTAGAGGAAAAGAACGGTGCTGTCTAAGAAAGAGATTGATTATGCATGACAGGCACTTACTCACAGAGTTCACTTAAAGGAAATTAATATATAAAATATGCATGGCATTCAACACATTAGCGTACAAGATAAATACACCAAAGTGCAAACTATGCAAACTGCAATTTGTTACTTTGTTTTACCTTTTCTAAAAGCAAAGAGAAAACTCAGAAGAAACTGCTAAGCCATTACAAATAGGCCAATGATCAATGCCAAATCCATTTACAAAACTGTACCTGTGGATGGCATATCAATAAGAGAACGTATAACCACCAAAAAAAGAAAGTTGAAATGGTGTAGGTAACTTTAGCAATATCCATCATGATGATGTACTACTCTGTAGATTTTTGGATGATATTTTACATGAAATAGCTCATTTTGTGTAACAAATAAATATATGTCTGTCACACAATTTCCAAGCCTTTGCTTTTCAGATTAATTTATAACTTTTCCTCTAGCATTTTTTTCATATAAGATCATCTTGTGGAAACAAATGCCCACAGCTGAATATATCTTGACATCATTTATAAGGTACCACTAACAAGATTTGTAACAAAACACCTCGATATTGACACAAGCAGCCAACTGTTTTATAATTAAATCGTCTCCCCTCTCATACTTTTGTTTTGAGCATATTGACTATCTTCTATTTTTGGAAGAGTACCAGACAGATTTATGTAGCTGCATTGGTACAAACAGGTAGGAGCAATAAACATACTTGAATATCACAGGCTGAGGCTCTTACCAATGGCCATAATGTTCCTTATCAACTTTATTTGCATGATTTGTCCCCTTAAAATACCTACCTTAATCAATGGCTGCTTTCTCAGACTATTTAATAATTACTCAGTTAAAACTGAGTATCTGTCCTGGCTGGTCAGGATATGACCTAGCAAAATTTGTTGATTGACATCTAGCAGAATTAGGAAAACTGAATTCCCTATATAGCTTTTCTCTTTAAGCAATAATCCACAACTGTGTGTGGGTATATCAGGATTTACCCATGGACCACAAAGGAGATGAAGAGCGAAAAAAACACAACTAATAACCAACCAAGTTTCGCTCTAGAGAAGCCAAATAAGGGTCCAAAGACTTGAAACACCGAAGTTGAATAAAACGACTTTAATAACACACCAGTCTAACGCTGTACTCCAAAAAAACTGCGTTTTCGAATATCTTCGTCAGAACCAAAAACATACATCCTGCTGCATACCAAATGCTCTCCTTTTATAACCATCATAATGAACCAATCTCAATGACATGATTTCTCTTCTCCCTGTTCTCAAACTAAGGGCAGCCAAATTATGAGTTACAATACCATCTTTGTCCACTAGATGGTGCTCAATGTAATAGTCATTTTAATAACTTTTTATTTTTAGTTGGTTCATTCATTTTTTTGTATTAAATTGTTTGGTATTTATATTTAATTTCACACAAATTCAATGCATCAAATTCTTATTAGTTTTTTTAAAAACAATGTTTTTTAAAATAATGTTTTTTATACAAGTATTCTATGAACCAAACGTACTTAAAATCTGTCTTTTTTAGGATAAGTAAACTGTGGGCAATGACATCAAGTTACTGTTTAATTGGATTATTGTTCTATTGTTTTATTGTTTTATTGCATTAATTGGTTCATTATGATGGTTATAAAAGGAGAGCATTTGGTATGTAACAGGATGTATGTTTTTGGTTCTGACGAAGATATTTGAAAACGCAGTTTTTTTGGAGTACAGCGTTAGACTGGTGTGTTATTAAAGTCGTTTTATTCAACTTCATTGTTTCAAGTCTTTGGACCCTTATTTGGCTTCTCTAGAGCTAAACTTGGTTGGTTATTTACCCATGGTTAGTGTGGTTTGATCATGAGGGCAAAGCCAACCATTTGTAAATTCTGATATATCCACAAACAGGAGTGGGTTATTGCTATTATACAATGACATTATTTAAGAAAACAAATCTTACCTTTTCTAAATAATGTCATTGTATTAAAAGTATTTAGTGGTCTGCTGCTGGCTTCTGGTAGTCTGGGGCACTGAGCTGATTTACTGCACATGCTCTGCCTGTAACAGCTCCACAGAAAGTTGCTGTCTGTGCTCCACCCAATTACTGAAGACTGAAGAAGTCATTAAGTGAGATTTAATATGTATACTTTTGTAACCTGCTCCATGGAGCATGCTACTAGTTTAAGATATTTTTAAAGAAGTTTAAATTCCTCACTTAGTGCTGCACAAAAAGTAAGCTAAACTGCTTTTTAAAAATATCTTAAATTAATAGTCTTCTCCACGGAGCACGTTACATACATGGCATTGCAGTACATATTCCAACAGAAAGACCAGGTGCACAGTGACTATTCTTCTTTCTATTGGATTATGTTTGATTTACACTAGGCACGCAGGTTGGGCTGTCCAATCAATGTACTCTTTTTTTAATAGAAAGGAGGCATTGCTGGATAATTATAAGTAACTGATGATGGTTCACTTTGCTTTAGAAGATCAGGATGTACAGAGCTGTTTCATAGAAAATGACTTGTCTCAATCAGATCACTGCTAGGACAATGCAGACATCTAGCAACAATTTATCTATATCCTCATTTCCCTAGTAAGCAATAAATTGCAGCCCTGTCCTTTGCTAAATTTGCATATACATAAAGAATGTGGTGAAGATAGATACATTAAGGGTCAAATTAAGCGCGCTACAGGATCAGAGGCATACATCAGTGCATACTGCCAGCCAGCTAGCCCGATGGCACAATCACATTTTGCACATTAGTGTGGCACAGTTGATGTAACTGCTGGTCAAACCTAGCTGTTCAATGGCACAACAGATTGAAATTTTAGTGCCTTGAATTTTCTGCATGGATAAAGGAGGGGAAAAGCTTCTAAAGTACACTTCTAAACTTCTAAACTTCTAAAACTTCTAAACTTCTACATTTTTTAGTAAACTTCTAAAAGTACAGGGATTAATTGGATGAGTTGCAAGATGTTATGTGGATAGTCAGGCATGTAATACACCATAAAAACAGATCCTTTTAATTTTGGTACGTCCTGCTCCAGAAGTGCTCCTGATGTTGTGTGATGTTCAAATGGTACACTCAGGAGCCAGGGAAGGGATCATGTTGCATTCATCCATGTTATGTATATTCAGAGAAAAACAGGAAGCTGAGTTATGTAATATACAGTTGTGCTTCTTATGATGAGCTGGAGTTTCTGAAGTTAATCTCTGTGCATTTAAAGTTATATTTATAATATATGGGGCAGGATTCACAAAGCCTCCGTGTAAGAGATACATGGCTTACACGGAGGCTTCAGTTAAACGGTGTGATGTCAGCATGTCATGCATGTGCATGAGGGCATGCTGAATCACACCTAAGGTTAACACGGTCCGTGGAAGACAGTAGGGGGCGTGTCCGTAGGCTGAGCCCTGCAAGCGGACACACCCCCAGAAGAGTAAAATTGCCCAAAGTAAACACCCACGACAGAGGCCATGGAAATGTGAATAAACACAACACAACACATGCCCCCACAGACTATGAACATAAAATATATAAATGAACATGTTATATATTTTTTTTAAATCGTAAAGATGTTTGCCCGTGAGTGCGCTCATTTGCGCGGGCGTGCCCGTAGCTTAGCCACAGTTAGCAGTCAGTGGAAAAGGATATAAGAACTAAATATGCAAAGTAAACCAAAAAGCAACAGCATAGCGGTAGAGACGTCGGCTGAAGAGGAGGCATTCATGGTTCGAGCCCCTACAACATCAATTTTTATTTTTAGTAAAATAAGCACGAAACAAGTCCCTGACAAATATGTACACATATAAAATCATAGTTTATGTAAAATGTAATGAAATAGTCCATTTATTTTGAAGAAATGTGAGATAACAAAACAATAAAAAATGCGAGATGTGCCTATAGCTGAGCTACAGTTTAACAAGGTGAGTGCATCTGCCCGTAGGTGAGTAGTGGTTTAACAGGTGTAAAATGAGTGCCCGTAGGTGAGCAGTGGTTTAACACACTGAAACTGTGTGCCCCTAGCTGAGCTGAGCGTAATATGCGTGCTAACAGCCAAATGAAGCGTAAACCAGTGTAACCCATTTGCGCGGAGCTGCGCACCGCGCCAACAAGCTAACCAATGGGCAACATTGAGCAAGCTGTATCAAAACTGCCTTTACACAGACACACCCCTAGCCTGTCTAGACAGTCATAAAAAATAAAAAGCAGTGGCCAGGTTCGAACCCAGGATACTATGCACCATAGTCAAGGTACTGAACCACTAAGCCATGACAGCAGTACCTAGAAATGCAGTAATAGCAAATATATAGGAATGAATACAAAGTGGAGCATGACAAAGCAGGTTTTGTGAAGTTGATACAATTCCAAAATGGCCAATCACAGATATGTGCGGGAAAAACGGCATATATAAGCCCCATAGGCGGAAATACACAGCATAAACGATTGTAGAACTAACTTGCAGCCAGAATGTCAGGAGTAGGTGAGGGTAGTTGCTTTCAAGCACAGAGGTGTGGCATTGAGGAGTCCAGATACATGGTCTGGCTCCTAGTCCACAATCATGAGGCCCAACTCATGCAGGGCCAGGTCCTGTGGGGAGCATATAGGGCTGAGGCGTAGGACCGGTTGGATCATGATCTCACCAGTGCCACAGGGATTCCAAGGACTGGTGAGCAGGTCCGTCACCACCATGCGGACCTGAAGAGACACAAGCAGGACCAATTGAACCTTTGGATCCAGGAGGCCCAATGCCCCACTACTGAGTAAGTTACATTTAATTACGTATGCAAGAAATGAAACTAGCTGATATTATGGAGATGTGTATTCCAATATTACTTCATTTATATTACAGCTGCAGGTGTCCGTTCTGCGAACCGCAGAGCCTATGGCAATAGGCTTGTGCTGTTGCACCACCAGGCAGGTCAGTAATCCTCTCCCAGTAACTGTAAAGAAATATAAAAGTATGACAGTTAGCAAAAGAGTGCAGTGTAGTCACTAAGTAATAAAATGTGCAAGTAACAGTGTAAGAGTGTTTGCAAGTATTGCTTGATTACAAAAGTGTGTTGCAGTCTGTAATCCAAACAGAAAAATGAAAATGTCTGAAATAAAGTCTGAAATAAAGATGCCCCACCTGTAATATAATAGTACACAACCTGCAGCAGGCTGAAAAGTACAGCGGCAGTAGATGAGCAAATCACATGTGTGAAATATACCCCTGTTGAAATACTGAAACATGACAGAAGTGAGACTGCTGGAAAGGATTGTAATAACTACAGGTAAAACATGTCAATAAAGCCTAGAAGTAAGTACCATCCTGAATAGTAAAATGAAAACAAGTGAGAGAGTGTGAGAAAGAGTTATGAATCCACCAATAAAGTAGTAATAACCCTGAATAAAGTATACTGCAGTCAGTACAGAATGAAATGAATGTGAGAAGCAGAACCAAACAGCGAAATCTGTTCAAAGTGTTGCTGCAGCTCGAATGTGTATCCCAAAATCTGGATATGTTGCTCTCAGTCTGCAATATGCAGATAGTATGATTGTCTGACATACCAAACATCCACAGTTGTCTATAGCTATATAAAGCAAATGTAGCAGGATGATGTAGCTGAACAAAGCCAGATATGAATGTGTATGAAGAACAATAAAATGCATATTGATGTAGCAGTAACAGTCCTATCACCAAATTGAAGTAGTTATCATATAGGAAACTGTAGTTAGAACAGTAGTGAATATATATGTGCAGCTATTAGAAATGTACAGCATATGTATTGGTATTTGAAGGTGTTAATATTATTTTCCTCACCCCACCCTATAACCACATATAACCCATTCCACGTGAAAATGGTATGTGCAATCACAATTAACACCCCTGGACATTTGTCCTGTTGGGTCATAAATATTTGCATGTCCGTTGATGCATCTGCCCTGTTCATACATCCAAACCTGATGGCCTGTTGCCATCAATCAACCCTGCATGTTGTTGGACTGTGTATTGCTGTTCAAATTATGCATGTGTTATGCTCGCTGTTCAATGGTGTGAATATCTGGGTGTTTGGTTATTGCGAATACTAATGCATGCTGTTACAACTAATTGGGAATGGTATTGTATGTTACTAACCCAAACTGTCATGACATAATGCAAAACATAGGACGACAGGGAAGGCGGGTTCCAGTGGACCCACCTCTCCCACCTCAGCTGGCGAGTGCACCTGGCACTAGTGCCCAGTCTGGACCCTACACCGGTGGCCCTGTGCCACCTGCGGGTGGAAGCACTGCAGGGGATGGGGCTCGTCCCCCCTCTGCAAGCGTGGCCAGAGGAGAACCACCACTCACCCTCCGTAGTGTCCGGACTGTGGTGCATAGGGAGATCCAGGACTCTGTTCTTGGGCCCCTACGCCAGCTTGAGGCACAGGTGGCACAACTTATGGGCATGCCTGTTGCCCGGCCTACACAGCCCCCAGCACAGCCCCATCCTGGGCAGTGAAGGAACAGTGGCAACTGCCCATGGGTGGGGATATCAGTTCCACTGTTGCCATCTGTGGGCTCATGGGCTCTGGATATCCAAACATCCATCCCCGTCAATTGTGTAACCCCCCCACACGTGTCATACACTGCCCCTGTATGCGTCTTGTTTGTCTTGTCTGTTGACCTACCCAACCTACCTCCCCAGCTATACTGACTTCCTTCACCTGACATACCACTCTCACCTGAAAAAAAAAAAAAAAAAGGGCACTCTGTACCCACAAAAAAATTACGCCCCATACATAACTGCCCATTCCGCACACATGTCTGCTGGACATGGAAACTATCAATTACAATTGGCTGTACAACAAGTATTACTGTTGTCCTGACACCTCTCTCAGGGGTGGAAGGTTTCAAATGTCACACCAAATTACATACATATGCACAGCTGTTGCTGATGAAGAAATGGGCAGCTATGGGCCTTACCTACATCCCTCCTGCAAATCCCAAGCTTGTTTCCCTACTGTCTTACCCTCTTTGTGACCCCTTTTTCACCACTTTCCTGTCTCCCCATTTTCATTTCTTTCAAAGAAAATAGCACGGGTGTGCGCCAGAGTAAGCACTGTTAAGCGGTTGTAAGCGGGTGTGCACGGAGCTGAACGCCAGTGCGCATGCAGGAGCTCCGCACAAACCAGCGCCAACCCGGTTACAGCTGCTTAAAAGTGCCTTAGTCACTCTGATTGACAGGTCCTGTAGTCAGTTCAAAAACAAAATAAAATCCCACTGTCAGTCCCGAACCCAGGACCTTGGAAACAGTAGTCTGCATGACCAATCACTAAGCCATGACTCTTATACAAGAACATTGTGCTAAAATAAATATATCATATAATAGTAGGAATGAATGTAAAGGGAATATAGGATGTGTAGTACACAAAGCATGTCATTTATACTTACTGTCAAAACTAGTGGATTTCCATAAAAGTAGTGTGTGAACAGAAACAGCCATGCTAGTTGGTAGCTAGTAGGTAATAATGTCAGTTAATGTACATATATAAATGTATGTATATTTACATATATATATATATATATATATATATATATATATATATATAGTTGTAGGTGTGTGCATACACACTTACTGCAGGAAACAGGAGAGAGGAATGGATAAATGTGAATCTACAACACAGCCTGAATCATGAGAGAGATACTAACCTTTACACTCACAGAACAGTGTCCACAGCATACCAGCATGGTCCCCGCCCTTACAATCTGAAAGTGCAACGCCTATCTCACATACCCTTTTATAGCACTGTCCTGAAATCACAGTGAGAACTGCAATCAGTACACAACTGGCTGCATGAAATTAGCAAATGCTGGCTTACAATTGGTGCAGAGGCCATCACATGGACATGCAAATACCTACAAAAGCATCCTGTACTCACACTCCACACATGCAATACGTTCATTGCACTGTCTGGAGGCAGACAGAGAGAGAGAGAGAGAGAGAGACAGACAGAGACAGAGAGAGAGAGAGAAAAAAAAAAACAACACAAACAACAACACACAGTATACACACTGAGTCTAAGCTGTCAGCAGTGACAGTAGCAAGCCGTGCCAGCAGCAGCAGGAATCAGTAGTAGTGGTAATGCAATCAGCTGCGACAAACACAGGTAATGTAAAGTAACAGGTTAATAGTCTGCATACTGTGAACCCTCTATATATGTCATAGGTCTGTATCTATAGGTATGTCCATGTGATATGTTGTGTGCACGTAGTTCCACCAAAAGGGGATGACTATACATTACATGTCATTCAGTGTTAGGCCATGATCCTGGCAGCAGTTTTCCGTTGCAGTGAGGCCTGTCTGTAGGATGTGTGTGTCAGCTGGTGTAACGACTATGGCGCTTAGTTAGCAGTCATCTGGGAACTTTGTCATCCACAACCCGCACATGTTCGCTTTTACATCTGAGAAATAAATGCCAAACAAGAGGGGTCCTAGGACAGAGGCCTGTGGGATACCACATGTGACAGGCATTGAGTCTGACATGGCTCCTACAATATCGATATTATGGATTCTGTATGTCAACCAGTGTGCAACCCATCATGTGACATATGTAGTAACATGTAAGCTAATGAGCTTATCGATGATGCCTGAGTGGAGTACTGTGTTGAAGGCCTTAGGCAAGTCCAGGTAGGCTGTATAGATTGCGTTTCCCTCATCAATGGCTGTAGTGACTGTTTTGAAAGGTCAACCAGGTTCAAACGGCAGGATCAGCCCATCACAAAGGTAAACTGGCTGGGAACAAGTGTCTGCAGGTTCCCAATATTGCTGTATATGCGTCCCATACTGAATCATTCCATAGCTTTGCAGACCAGGCTGGTTAAGCTTATGGTGCGGTAGTTCCCAGGGTCAGTAGAAGTGCCTCCTTAGTGGAGTAGGACCACTGTTGCTGTATGCCAGTGTTCAGGTACATATCCTGTAGTACGGCCAAGGTTAAATATCAGTCTTATATGCGGTTGTATGTCCTCTTGGAGTTCACGTAGCACACATCCAGGGATACCATCAGGTCACATTGATGCTGTGTGTTCTGCTTTGCTGAGGGCGGCCCTCACCTGGACATGTGAGATGATAGGGAGGTTACATTCAGCTGTGATAAGTATTTCTACTTGTGGGGGAGAAGGAGGGGGGATACATGCACCGAACCTGTCTGCAAGAATGTTGCCAATATCTGTGTGTTCGGTGAATGTTAAGTAGGTGTGTATTAACTCAGAGCATATCTGAGGCGTTTGGTCCATATGTGTAACATAACTGAAGAAGGCCTTGTGGTTATCTATAGTGTTCATGGCCATTTCCCTCCCAGAGTAGGCCGTAGCTTATTACCAGTGCTGACCACAGATGCCTTCCCATAATGTGAATCTGCTCTGTCCTGCAGTAGCCTCCTTCTATTGTTATACAATCTGCCTTTGGCTGGGGTCCACCGGACAGGATGCCTAACCTTTGTGCATAGGGTCTGAGTTACAAATGTGTGTGCATGTTCCATGCAATCTTTGGGATGTCCGCGGGAAGCATTCGCAAAGGGGTCAGCAGTGTGGGTTGTGGCTTCCACTGGCCCAGTGGGCTGCATGGATACCATCTCAGTCCTAACAAGTGAATAACTGTCTAATCACATGCATATCAAAGTAGTCTACTTTGCTGGAGGTGGTGGGATATGTATATCCAGGCTGAGTAACTTGTGTCCAGATCACACTAGTGGATGGCGTTCCACATACAGTACCTTGGTATGAACCCCCAGAGTGAGGTTGTGCACTGGACCTGTCTCAGTGTGCTGACCGACGGGGCATGCTACTATGTTGTATGGAATGTGGCAGGTATTGTTGCACAGGTGTTGGATGAGCACTGATATCTGGCCATGTACTTGTGTATCCACCAAGAGACACACACATGCTACATATGGGAGTAGTAGTATATCACTACAGTTGAGTATCATGTATAGTATGTGTGCCATATATTGCTGACATAGTCTGCTGATATCCTGTTTGTGTTCTCTTTCAGGGACATGGCGCGTCAGCGTAATCCCGCCTACTCTGCAGCAGAAGATGAGGAGATACACCAGAGCCTGGTGCGGGATTATGACATACTGTTTTCCCGCACCAGCCAGAATCAGCAGGAGAGGGCTGCACTGTGGCAAGACCTTGTCCGTAGGGTAAATGACATTGGCACGCATAATAGGACATATGAGCAGGTACGACATCACTGCAGTGATTTAATCAGAAATGTCTGTCAGTGTGTGTCGGATAACCACAGACAACAGGTTGCCACAGGAGGTGGGGTGACCACACATCCCCCCTCACCAGACTGGAGGGGCTACTCCTAAGTGTTGTGGCTCCAGCCCCGGAACAGCAACAGCAATACACCTGCATCATGATGGAGGCTGGATCCACACAGCAGCACGACATGGAGCATGCAGGTAATATGCCATATGTACACTTGACTGTTCTGTACACTGTTAGTTTATGCATGTGTAAGGTGTGTCCGTGGTATGTAGCTGTCAACATAGTATGTAATTGTGCAGGTGTGATATTGGCAATATCAGCAGCTGATGTGTGAAAGGCAACGGGTGTACTACTGCACTGTATCATATGCAGTATCAATGGCACAGTTGTGTCCACTGACATTAATCTCCTCATTTCTGCAGGTCCCTCCAGTGTTACAGCAAGGCAGACCCATCCATGCTGGTGAGTGTGTTTTAACAATACCTATAATAGTCCTGATAGTGCTAGTAATACTAGTGTAACTCAGTAGTGCTCTGTGTGTATACTGCGGGGTGTGCATGTGTGCATGTGTGCCTGTGTCCATGTGTGCATGTGTGCATGTGTGCATGTGTGCAAGTGTGCATGTGTGCATTTGTGCACGTGTGCACGTGTGCATGTGTGCATGTGTGCCTGTGTCCATGTGTGCATGTGTGCATGTGTCCACGTGTGCATGTGTGCATCAGTGCATCACTGGTAACATTGTGTGGACACTGTAAACTGTGTTTCCTGTCTTCCTCCCACAGGTTCTGGTGCTGCTCTGGTGTCCTGGAGCAGGGAACATGAATCTGGTGCCACAGGTACTGATAACGATGATATCTGTGTAATGGCACAGGAAGGTGTGTCAGGGTCTGCCATTGGTCAGCCAATTGACAGTACACATCTGTCAACCCCATCAGTGTGCACAGTCATCCTGCCAGTACATCCTATGTCACCATTGTCCCTAGGTGATGGACAGGATACAGTGGGCATTGACCAGGGTAATGTGGTATCTGTGGCACATGCTTCCCCACACAGTAGCCATGGGCAGGGTCCTGCGATGGTACCACACAGACAGTTGCCCATGGGTTCTCGTGGGAGCATCCGTGGGCGTACTGCCTTTGGCAGATGTGCCCAAAGAGGTCTGTCAAACTCAGCTATGTTTCGGGCTGTCATGCAGGCACAGTCGCGTATGGAAAGGTACACCAGACAGGGTCTGAATGAGCTGAGAGCATGTCGCACAGCCATGACTGACAGTATGTGTGACATCGCGGATGCTATCCGTAATTTCACCGATGTCATAGACGGACGTTGTGGGGGCATATTACAGCAGTTCCACAACCACATGTCCATGAGCCAGGGCAATGGTGGGCGGTTGCGGCATCGACGTGGCCATATGCCAGCAACAGCAGCAGCTGGCAGTCGGCGCAGATGACAACAGGCCCGCGGATGCCCCCATAGTGCCAGCAGCAGCCCCAGCAATGCTTGGTCTGTGCTGTCATCGGAACGCCCCAGGAGACCACATGCACGTGGCTCTGGACAGTCCCAACAGGGACCTGTGTCCAGTCAACACACTCCCACTTCTGATGACAGTACCCAGTCTGGCTTAGTACCGGATACAGTCCATAGCACCCCTGCCAGGCACAGGTACCGTGTCCGTTCCCACAGACACTGACCTGTATGACCTGCCAGGTGCAGTCTGTGGCTGTCCACAAACTCCTGTATATGGCAGCCATGAGGTGGAACTGTGTGCGTGCATACACACATGCGAAATGTTAACAACTAAGGCTACCACATACATGCACACACTGCACCAAAAGTGCCCCACCCTGTACTGCTGTCCCTCACGAACACACATACACACACATGTCAATTGGTGGTATCAGTGGCAGAATCAGGCATACCTAATTCACACCCTGTGCATATGATGAAACTGTGCCATCTCCTGCAATCTCCAACATCAGTGCAGGAACAGGTAAACACGTTGCTGAAGCACAGGGTGACTACATAGAAGTGTATTAGTAGTATCATGTTGGTAACAGTACAGTGTGCTGATATGACTGTGTGTATATCCCAGCATGCCTGATGTAGTAACCGTATGACTGTCCTGAATTGTTATCTACACCCATAGTACATACCAAAGTGTAACAGCTGCACATTATTGCATACCGGTGGTAAGGATGTCAACAGATAGCCACATACATGGGTAGCAAAGGGGGGAAGCTAATGCAAGTAGTGATACGCAATGATGGACATGTACAGTAATGGTGGCAAGTTGCCCACAATGACTATGCAATGTGGATGTTTGCGCATGTTGATATGTGTGCAGTACCAATGTAATCCAAATCACAATTAACTATGACATAATATCAGTTCTACCATGGACATCTGAGCTGTGCACTCCTGGGTACATGTTGATAGTGCCTACATATTTGCACTGTTACCTACTGTTAGTGTTACCCCTTCTTTGTTGTACAATGGACTACTTCCAGCCCTGCTTACTGTAGCTTTGTTTGCATGCATGTTCGCTTGGGGTTCCCTGGAACACTGCTTCCACCTTCAATGCAGAGTTACAGTGCTTCTGTAGACTCCTAGTGACATCTGCATAGCGTACTATACGTATGTCAAGTTTACACATGACAGAACATCACTGTCTGTCCTGTTCGCATGTACGTTGCCTGTGACACATTGCACATGTCTTACCTGGCATTTACCCACGTGTGCAGTCATATATGCCAGTGCTATGAAATCAGTAGCAGTACACCCACACATACACACCTTCAGTATGTTGTTCCCCATTGGCCCTATGTGTTGGTAATCACCATGGCAATCACACTACTATGGTAGCATGTGCAAAGGTAACCTGTGAATCACCTCTATGGTCCAGTTGTGGTTTATGTGAGTCATGTGGCAATGTCACAGCTGCCACATGTATGCAGTCAACCCTCACCCCTGGCCAGGAACGTACAACACATGTGTGGGATGCCACCACATAGCCAATCTGGGGACTGAGCACTCTGAACCCAGTAATGCCATACCCTGTCAGGTGGCATGACATACTACAGTGACTACAATACCAGTCAGACATAGACCCACACTGACAGCAATCTGAACACACTGGGGCATACTTGGAGACTCAGAATAGCATCCTGCCTGAGCATCACACACCTCCACAGCTGGCACACAGGCATACGTTACGTCAGAACAGAGCACATGCACACATGGCACACACATCCTGTGTGCCACACACTCACAGCCTGTAGGGCTACACAACACACCTGCTACAGATGTGTCAGGTACCTCTCTTGGCTGCTGCAGTGGGGTCCTGCTCAACAGGCTGTACATGGTGAAGGTCACAGTAATATGCCTGTGGGGCACTATGGTCCACCACAAAACACATGCATACAGGTCAGTCAGAGGCATGGACACATATGACTCAGTCATTGACCATGCCACTATGGATGACCTGAGACATACTTCCCTGGACTACATGATAGGGAACATAGAAGGGATCTCTCAGCATGTGGCACGGGCCAGTATGAGCCTGATCTTGGTTGCCATCATGCCCTCACCAGGTATGCTACCACTATATGTAGGAAGGGTGTTCTATGTCTACATTCTGCTCAATCTCCAATGTCATTCAAAGAGTATCCACTGGCTGTCAACGTGTGCTTACATGCTAGGGAAGCCACAATGATTTGCGAGGGGCAGCTTGCACGTGACACCCATGGGCCATTGTATATTGGCAAAGCCCCTTGATACACACATAGTGCCTTATGCTGCAGGACACGGATTACATAGCCACCTCCGCGGGTATCACACAGGATAGGACACTAACAGTGATGCTACACAACACCAGCAGTGTACACCGCAAGATGCATGCACTGGACACTGTCCTCAGCATGGTGAACTGCAATGTCTGTGCAGTACCAGAGTCCTGATTCACGGCTCACAGGTGCAACCCATCACTGCCAGGTTATACCTCATACCATGCCTGTCATCCCCTACACATGTAACACACATGGACAGGGGGGTGGTATCCCAAGGCACCACAGATACACACACCTCCAGGTTGTTGGCACAGCACAAAGCATCAGGGCCTATTCATGTGCAGCTAACAGTGTGTCGGACTGCCTTCTGGTTCATAGCCAGGCACACACAACCCTCCCATACACAGGAAACCCACCTATCCTCCATAACAACACTGGCAATATGACAATCTCAAGAAATGTCTTTATATGGCTGGACTGCATCCAGCCAAACATTGTGCATGAGCATTACTGTAGCTATAATACACTATTTGAAAGGTTCCCAGCATGTGGTCACTGAATTGCAGTGGAATAACATGTTACCACTCCCACAACAGGTGGGAACATGCAGCACCTGTACATCGACTACATGTAGACTATATGGCCCAGACCAGATGTGTATCCCCTGCTGTAGGTATTTTACCATATACACCCACACTGTATAGACATATACCGCATGCGGCCCCTGCACAGTAAGACACAGTCATATTGTTATGCATTGCGAATACCATTTATCCACTCGAGGCACGTGTCAGACATGGTAACTACTGCAGGTCACAGGTATTTATGTGTATGTGTATGTGTCACACACATACATCATGTGTGCATTGCCATCGCTGGTTTAGGCAATGGCATGCATTGTTATGCACAAAGACCCACACAAGGTCATAATGTGTGACACATCCACACATGGCAGTTGTGGGTTTCCAAAACATACCTATCTGTACTCTGACAATGGTAATAGACCCAGTAGCAAAGCGCACTATTGGCATCACTGGCCAAGTAGCCCTGTTTGGCTGTGCTGATAGTGTGGTGACATCCCCTGTGTTTACTGGGGGAATATGCAGCATCTGGTGTATTGTAGTATTTGCCAAAAGGATCTGTTCTCTCACACTTGCAATTACACACACCATACTACCCACACACACACACACACACACACACACACACACACACACACACTTGCAGGATTCATACCTCTACCTAACTATGTCATGACACGTGAGAGAGACGCATTAGCAAAGCGCACTATTCAGATTACTAGGAGGTTTTTCTTCTCCGGCTGTACTTATAGGGTGCTGACATCATCAGTGTTTGGAAAGGGTAATGTGCATCATGTAGTGTGATCTTCTGATTGCAAAAAAGCACATGTTTTTCATACAGAACTGCACACACACAAACTCCCCACATCCAAACACACACACTTGCCATTTGCAGGTTTCAAACTCCTACCTAACTATGTTATGACACTTGAGAGAGACACATTAGCAGAGTGCGCTGTTCGAATTACTGAGAGGTTTCCCTTTTCCTGCTGTACTTATAGGGTGCTGACATCATCCGTGCTTAGATAGGGGAATGTGCATCCTGTAGAGTGCTTTCACAGTTGCTAAAAGAGACATCTCCCTCACACAGACTTGCACACACACTAAGCCCCCTCCACACACACTGGGCAGTTGTAGGATTCAAACCCCTACCTAACTATGTTATGACACTCGTGACCGACGCATTAGCAGAGTACGCTATTCGAATTACCGGGAGGTTTCCCTTCTCCTGCTGTACTTATAGGGTGCTGACATCATCCATGCTTAGATAGAGGAATGTGCATCCTGTAGAGTACTTTCACAGTTGCCAAAAGGGACATCTCCCTCACACAGACTTGCACACACATCAACCCCGCTCACCCACCCACACACACACACACACACACACACACACACACACACACACACACACACACACACACACTCTGAGCATTTGCATGGTTCAAACCCCTACCTACCTATATTATGACACTTGAGGGAGACGCATTAGCAGAGCGCGCTAACCGAATTACTGGGCATCTGGTCTGCACCTGCAGTATTTATAGGGTGCTGACATCTTTATTTCTACAGAGGTATGTACATCTAGTACTACCTGTCAGGTGGGGGATAGCATATATATGCATTTGCAGCCACCTACGTCAGGGTTAGATATGCACATCACACTGGCAGGTGATCTTCTATACAATGCTTCATGACCACAGGACCTGTAACACACAACACAACCAGTCCAGAACACCACTCCCACATCCAGGACACACACTTTGCTTCCCTGGGAACAGTGCCGGGATATGCAGGTGTTCACATACACCATTCCAGTTGTTAACATCAGGTACAGGCATATTGTATGTGAGAACTACTCAGGTCTCTACCACTTTACCCTACAGCCACTACAATTTGTGGGTCCATGTGCTATGGCAGAACCACTCACCACAGCCACATGGGGAAATACATATTGCACCTGTCCATCTGCAACATGGGTACTCACTGTTCCACACCAGAGGTAAACCACCATTGTTGATATCTGACCATACCCACCTTTCCCTGGACATCCATATCCCATCCCCACCCCCAGGCAAGGTTGTCACTGCAAACAAACTGTATTTAGCACAAGCAGACTCTACACTTGTGAAGACTGGGGTGGACGACTTCAAAGGACCCATGCTGGGGGACTATACTGGCCACTCTGCATAATCCTTGACAATTGCATTCTATGAGCATGTGTAAGGTTTGCATTGATCATGCTCCCACATATACCCATGACTGCTCTACTCATCATGTCAGGTGTACACCAGCCATATATGAGCTGTCCAACAGACACAGTGAGCTAATACATTGTAGAGCTGTAGCCCACAGAGGGAGGACATCTGTGAACAGTACCGGCACAACCCTTCATTCCCACATAAGCATCACAACACAGTGTTGACAGTGGAATTGTCCAGACAATTCAGATAGGGCTCCCCTCAGTCTGTTATTAACGGCCACTTACTGTTAGAGATCCTCAGCAACCCTCTTCCAGCACACACCAACTACATGGCTGTGGCTTAGCACATTCAAACCCTGGAATCTCCACTGTGCCCCTGCTTGACAGAGGCACAGCTCACTAGCCTCACACATTGCCTTATGTGACCTACTTTACAGTGGCACAGTAGCCTACTGTACTGGGGATGCAGATGCCAAGCACACTCTGGCTAAGCTGTCATTCCCTAGGGCAACAAGCTTAGTATTGACCTGTACACCCATATGTTCAATTGTCAGATGCACAATATTTGTTGTGCTGTTTTACTGTTTGCAGGTCTTTATTGCCATAGCATTCCCTGTTCCTATGAACAACTTGTGTATCTGTGGAAGATGTTTGAATATGAGGGCGATCCACTATATCACTTATGTCTCTGTAGTCATTTACTGTGTGCACTGGACAGATTGCTGTGTTGTGGTTGGTTCATGGAATGACACGTACAATACCAGATATGTGTGGCCAACTGCTAAACGGAGATATGGCCTAAGTGTGTGAGCATGCCCAGTTCAGCCTTTCCATGGCATGTTCATAGGTTCATAGGTTCATACTAGGCTATCTGCCCTGGGGCAATTATAAGCCTAGCCCGATTCTGTATGGCTTACGCCACCCCTTGATTTGAGTATACTGTGCCCTTTTTAAGGTTTAGTTTACTGTGCCTCTGTCTAATAGTGACACGGGAGTAATCCCTGGGACAAACCTACGATCCCCCATCCACTTATCGAGATTCTTCTTGAAGAGATTCAGTGAGGTGCTCTGCCTCACATGAACTGGAATTCTATTCCAGAGCGAAGGGAGCCTCTGGGTTATGAACCTGTCCCTCCAGCAAGTTCTATTTATTTCTGTGCTGAGGTTCAAGTCCCTCAAGCATGTGGCTCTAAGGGATTTAGATTTACTGAGGTGGAGCATGTCCATTAATTCTGGATTTGACATAGCTTTGTATGTCAGGAATAGATCGCCTCGAAGTAGACGGTATGCAACTGAGTAGAGCTGGAGGTTTTTTTAACCGAGCAGCATATGGCATCTGTTTGAGACCCTTGTTCCTCTTGGTGAGATACTTTTGGGGTCTTTCTAATTGCTGTAGGTGTCGGGTAAGGTACATCCCAAAAGGGGCATTGTATTCTATGATGGGCCTGATGAGGGATGAATAAAGGGGCACGATTACCTCTCTTGATCTAGATGTGAAACCCTTCATGATGAGGTGGGCTATGTAGAAGGTCTTTCTATCCACTTTGGCAATGTGGTTTTCAAAGGAGAGATTGCTATCAACTTGGGTCCCCAGGTCCCTAATAACTTTCTCTGTACTTAATGGGTTTCTGCCTATGTGGTAATTTGTGGGCACATTGTTTTTGCCAAAGGGTATGACTATACATTTTTTGGCATTTAGCTTTAAACCATGGTGCTGGCACCAGTTATCTGTCTCTGTGAGACCTTTTTGAAGGATGTTTGTGTCAGCTGGAGAGTTGATTATGGTGCCCAGTTTGCAGTCGTCTGTAAACTTGGTGAGCCATAGTCCTCCCACATTTGCCAGTACCTCGGAAAAGTATATACCGAACAAGAGTGGTCCCAGGACAGAACCCTGTGGGATGCCACTTGTGACCGGTTTCAAGTCTGACATGGCTCCAGCAACTCTCACTCTGTGGGTTCTGTCTTTGAGCCAGTTTGTGACCCATCTTGTGACATAGGGGTTTATATTTAAGATGGATAGCTTATCTATGATGCCCGAGTGGGGTATTGTGTCAAATGCCTTTGCAAGGTCCAGATAGGCTGCGTGGACTACCCTCCCTTCATCTATGGCTTTGGTGACTGTTTCAAAGAAGTCAACCAGGTTCAAAAGGCAGGATCTGCCCTTGACAAAGACAAACTGGGTAGGATCTAGTGTCTGTAGGTGCCCAATGTCTTTGTTTATGAGCTCCATGATGATCCTCTCCATAGCCTTGCAGACTAAGCTAGTCAGGCTTATGGGGCGATAGTTTCCAGGGTCCATAGAGGCTCCACCTTTGTGGAGTGGGACCACTGTTGCTGTACGCCATTCTATGGGCACATATCCTGTAGTGAGGCTGAGATTGTATAGCTGTTTTATTTGAGGGATTAGTTCCTCTTGTAGTTCATGTAGGACGCAACCTGGGACGCCATCTGGTCCCATGGAAGCAGTGTTTTTTGCTTTGGAGAGGGCAGCCTTCACCTGAGCATCTGAGATGTTTGGGAGGCAGCCCTCTGCCCCGTAGACACTTGCTCTTTTGGGGGGGAGGGGTGGAGAAGTTTGCACTGAACCTGTCTGCCAGGATATTGGCGATGTCTGTGGGTTCAGTGTATTTTTTGTCGTTTAGAATCAACTCAGAACAAGTCTGGGAGTTGCATCCCAGGTTTCTAACATAACTGAAAAAAGCCTTATGATTGTCTTTGGTGTCCTGTGCAATTTTTCTCTCGAAGCTGGCCTTGGAGGATTTTATGAGGGATCGTAATTTTTTGCTAGTACTGATCAGAGATGCCTTCCCTATTAGGGATTTTGCTCTATCATGTAGTAGCTTCCTCCTTCTGTTGTACAGTTTATTTATGGCAGGGGTCCACCAGACTGGACGCCTGCCTTTGGATGATTGGGTTTTGGTTTTGTTTGGGATAGCATGATCCATGCATTCCTGGAGATGTCCGTAGAATGCATTTATATAGGATTCTGCAGTTTGGGCTGTAGTTTCCACTGGCCCTGGGGCCTTGTAGGATTCCACTTCGGTTTTGAGAAGTGAGAAGTTCGCTTTTGAGAAGTTTTTCACTGTGGTTTTCTGGGCTGGGGCTGGGGTCGGGATGTGGACATCCAGTGAAATTAATTTATGATCTGATCTTACCAATGAGGGATATACTTCTGGTGTGGAGCATAGAGTCCCCATGTTGGTAATGATCAGGTCTAGTATGTTGTCCCCTCTTGTGGGAGTGGTGACTAGTTGTTCCATAGCATTTGAGTTTATAATTTCCAGGAATCTTTGGGCTAAGGTGCTAGGGCTTGAGTAGTGCTTCCAGTCAATGTTTGGGTAGTTGAAGTCACCCAATATAATGGTGTTTGGAGAGATCTTAATGTTCTCCAATGTTTTCAGGAAAGCCGAATGGGATTCCTGACTTTGAGAGGGTGGTCTGTAGGATGCTATAAACTGAAAAGCAGTCTTGCCCACTGTTAGTTGCACATGGATGGTCTCCGATACTTTGTGCAATGCCACTAACCTGGAGGTGTGGATATCCTTGATAAATATGGAAACTCCCCCTCCTTTTGTGGTTCAGTCTGGGTTTTGGGGCCGAAAAGCATGATATGAGGTATAGCCTGGTAGTGCTGGGGTGCTCTCTGGAGCCTTGATCCAGGTTTCTGTCACTGCACAGATATCAGTGTTCTCCATACTGAAGAGAGCTTTGAGTGCGTGCATCTTGAGGTTAAGACTTCTGGCGTTTAGCAGCATTACCCTTAGTTTCTTGTTCCTTGTACTGTCTATGGGGGTGGGTTTGACTTTTGAGCCTTGCCTAAAAAAGGCACTATGGGGGTGGCAAGAGCCTTTGCCAATATCCGAAAGCCCAGTGGTGACAGGTGCAAGTCGTCCCTAGCGAAGCAATGTGGCTTGTCGAGCATGTCATCCCAGGCTGACAGACACTGGATCCCCTTTGAATGACACTAAAATTTTAGCCAATTGTTAAAATCGATCATTTTGTCTTTGTACTGTGGCATCATTCTAGGTTAGGGTAAGATGCTGCTCAAGGTCAGGGTCATACCAGCCTGGGCTACATGATCAGAGAGCTCCTCTATGTCTCTTTTCATGTAGTCCAGGGAGGTACGTCTAAGGTCATTCACACCAGCATGTACAATGACTGAGTCATATTTGTATTTGCTTTGGAGTGACCTGAGTGCTTTCATTATGTTTCGGATCCTAGCACCCGACAGGCAGCTCACTGTGACCTTCTCTTTATTCAGCCTGGTGAGCGGGACGTCAGTGTGTCTGACAATAGAGTCACCTATAACAAGAGTATCAGGTGTGTTATTCAGCTTTAAGGGCTGTGGCTGCTTGGCACACTGACTTTGTGGGTTATGTGTTGTGTGTGTTTTGTTTTGAGGTAGCGTTTGCTTGGATATCTGCTTTGGAGGTCTCTGTTGCTTAGGTAGATTTTTATTTATAGCCTCCGAGTATGTTTTTGTGTATTTATGTGTTTGGTTCGCTGATGTGGTGGGACTGTGTGATACTGGAATTGTGTTGTGTGAGGTTACCTTCTCCTCCTGACTGGTTACACCAGTTTTGAGATGAGAGAGTTCAGCCTCCAGTTTGGCTAAATAGTTGCATCTCTCACATATATTTGAACCTGTTTGGAGGAGGAGAGGGTTGTCCGTGTACATGAGACAGTTGTAACATTGTCTCAAAATTCCCTGATTCACCAGCTGGACTGGAGAGGAAACCATTAACTGACCTTTGGACATGCTAGAGTAATAGGGAAACTGAATTTAAGATGGACCAATAGAGGACAGGGTAATCATAGAGAGTATAAGAGTAAGTAGTGCTTATGGTTTAATAGTGCCAACTTGTAGGATTACTTAATTGGACCAGTGAAGGGCCTTAGAATGAGAATATGGTGTTTAAATTGAGAGATAGAGCAGTTCTAAGGGAAAAAGTGAAGAGCAGACTTTGTGGAGCCAGGAATAGTTTAAACCCAATTAGGCGGCGCTGCCCGCTGTTGTGCTATGCTCAAAAACGGGCAAAACTGCACAAAAGAGGGTTTTAAGAGAGGAAGATGAAGGAGTTTTGGAATTGACCCAGAATGGCCAATAAAACTACAGTTTCAAGTCAGTAACCACTCCCACAGGGGCAGGCAGGCTGCTCAATGTTTTTCACTGCCACTGATCAACAGAGACACTTTCCTTTAGCCCAAGCAAAACATGGCCTCACAGAAACTTACTAACAGTTCAAGAACAGCAAGCCTGTAACTGAACTTTTTTAAATATCAGAAAAGTGGGAAAAAAGCAAGATTTTTTTTGCTTTTTTGTTTTTTCAGAGATAGCAGAGGTTAACAAGTATCAACAAGTTATAACAGTGCAGTAAATGACCCCACACAAGAGTGCTAGGCCAAAGACAGATAAAATGCAAGTTTTGAGAAAAAACGATTTTAAAAATAAGTGCAAACAGGAAATTCAGTAAACAACTCTAGGTTGTGCTCTAAATACAGTTACTAATGCAGAAATCAAATTTAACAAGCCAGAAAATGCTCAAAATAGGCGGCTATGCAGAAAAACTTAGCAAATAAACAGAGGAAAAATACTTAAAGTCTCAAAAGTGGCTCCTTTCTTCTCTCAGCGTTTTCTCCTCTTGGTGGGTGCTTCACCAACATCCAACAAGCCTGAAAAGATGCCAAAACCACGAGGCAACCAGGTTTTAAGAGAGGAAGATGAAGGAGTTTTGGAATTGACCCAGAATGGCCAATAAAACTACAGTTTCAAGTCAGTAACCACTCCCACAGGGGCTGGCAGGCTGCTCAATGTTTTTCACTGCCACTGATCAACAGAGAGACTTTCCGTTAGCCCAAGCAAAAAATGGCCTCACAGAAACTTACAAACAGTTCAAGAACAGCAAGCCTGTAATTGAACTTTTTTAAATCTCAGAAAAGTGGGAAAAAGGTAAGATTTTTTTTCGTTATTTTGTTTTTTCAGAGATAGCAGAGGTTAACAAGTATCAACAAGTTATAACAGTGCAGTAAATGACCCCACACAAGAGTGCTAGGCCAAAGACAGATAAAATGCAAGTTTTGAGAAAAAAACGATTTTAAAAATAAGTGCAAACAGGAAATTCAGTAAACAGCTCTAGGTTGTGCTCTAAATACAGTTACTAATGCAGAAATCAAATTTAACAAGCCAGAAAATGCTCAAAATAGCCGGCTATGCAGAAAAACTTAGCAAATAAACAGAGGAAAAATACTTAAAGTCTCAAAAGTGGCTCCTTTCTTCTCTCAGCATTTTCTTCTCTTGGTGGGTGCTTCACCAACATCCAACAAGCCTGAAAAGATGCCAAAACCACGAGGCAACCAGGTTTTAAGAGAGGAAGATGAAGGAGTTTTGGAATTGACCCAGAATGGCCAATAAAACTACAGTTTCAAGTCAGGGTTTGGGAATTTCACTGCCACGATCAACAGAGAGACTCGTT